>NW_028280492.1:0-9529 GCF_059751315.1 Micrasema longulum | reverse complement strand
TGCTCGACCCGATGAGAAGTGCATCGAGTCAGCCGGAGCGTCGTCTCGGGCTATCAAGCGAGACGTGGGTTAGGGGCCGAGTGTTTACTGTGTACTCGGCCTCCGCTATCGCTGTCATTAGCGTTTCCTCTCGGGGGGCTTGTTCTTTAGAATCACCATAAGCGCCCCCCTTTATCGACCGGACGAGCCGTTCCCAGGCTCCCCCCATGTGTGGCGCCGATGGCGGGTTGAACACCCATTGAATCCCTCTCCTTGTCGCCTCGTTCTGTAGTTCGGGATCGTGGGCTAGTTCCTTCATGGCGGCCGCCATCTCTTTGTCTGCGCCTCTGAAGTTCGTCCCGTTGTCCGAGTAGAGCGTTGTCGGATGTCCTCTGCGGGCCGCCATCCTTCTGAGGGCCTGCACCGTCGAGTCAGTACTCAACGACGGTGTAATTTCAATATGCACGGCCCTCGTAACCATGCACGTAAAAAGGGCCCGTATCGTTTCTCCGGCGTCTTCCGATAGTTACGTATACGGGCCCGAACATGTCCACCCCACAGTGGGTAAAAGGCCTTACGTGATGATCGAGTCGGCCGGCAGGCAGCTGTCCCATGAGCGGAGGCTGCGGGCGGCCCTTCTGTATTCGACAGTAGCGGCACTCGTATATAATTTTCCTTATATTTGTCCGTAATCGTGTTATAAAGAACTGTTGTCTGAGTTCGCTGAGTGTCCGCTCTGTACTTGCGTGTTGCCGCGACTCGTGATAATGCCTTATCAATAGACGCGTATAGGCGTGCGCTCCGTCCAGTATGACGGGCGCCTTTAGTTGCTCGCTCACCGCGGGGGCTTCCATAATTCGCGTCCCCATTCTGAGACGCTATCTTTATCGAGGTAGGAGTGAGGCCCAGCAGGCGGCTGTTCCGCGGGAGGCACTCCCCCCCGTCTAATTGCGGCTATCTCGGCGTGGTAACTGTCTGTCTGGCTTATGAGTATCCACGCCCTCTCTGATGCCTTGAGTTCCGGGGCGATGAGTGTCGCGCTTCCTGTATTCTTTTCCTGCAGCGGTTTATGAAGCGCAACACCCACGCTGTAGTCCTGATCAGTCTCCGCCAGGAGGAAAATCTTCTTTCGTCCGGGAGGGCTGTCATCACGATGGCACTGTTCGCACACTTTATTTCACTGCTTGTATCCGGGGTCGCCGTTATTACCTTGAGCGGCGGCCATTGACTTTTATTTTTCTTTATGAAACTCGGCCCACTGAACCACATGCCGGCCGGGGAGATGTCTGGTATCTCGCCGTCCCGCGTCCGAGATCAGCGGGGTTCTTCTTTCCTGGTACCCCACCGCCACTCTTGAGCGTTCGTTAGCTCATCTATTTCCCCTAGGCGGTGGGCTACAAATGGCGTGAAGATGCGCGAATCACTCTGGACCCAGCACAGCACCGTAGTAGAATCTGTCCAGTAGTAGGTATCGCGTATATTACTTCCGCATTCTTTCTTGATTGTGGCCGCCAGTCGTGCGGCCATGAGCGCGGCTTGTAATTCCAGGCGTGGAATTGATAGCGCTCGTAGCGGGCTAACTCGGCACTTGCTAGCCATGAACGTCGCATTCCTTCCGGCGGCGTTTCCTCCACGATGTAGGCTACGGCGCAGCTCGCTTGCTCCGAGGCATCGGAAAATACGTGCAGCTCTACTGGCTGGCCATTGGCGCTCGATACGCGCCGCGGTATAGCGCACTCGGTATTGCGTAATATGTCCACCCAAGTGCGCCATTTCTCTGCGTGTTCTTCATTCACTTGTTCGTCCCACTCTATGTGGGAGCGCCACACATCTTGTAGCAGTATTCGCGGGCGTATTGTCAAACACCCTACGAAACCGAGTGGATCGAAAATGCTCATAACTTCACTTAGCATCTGCCGTTTTGTAGGCCTCTCTGTTGGAACCTCCCGTGACACTTTAAATTTAAATTGAAACTCGTCTGTCACCGGGTCCCATTTGATGCCGAGGACCCTCTCTGTCACGGAGGTTCCGCTAATTATTTCGCGTGCGCTTTTCCCTCTCAGACTTGAAGGAATCGCTTCCATTACGGAGGGATCATTACTCGCCCAATTCGCGAGGATGAATCCGCCCCGCCGTAGTAGTTCGCTGACATCGTGGCGCAGTTGTATCGCCTCTGTTGCACTGTCTACGGCATCCATATAGTCGTCCATGTAGAATTTATTTCGCACAGCATCCCTGGCGGCGGCCATCTCTTGCCCGTGATCTTCTGCGACTTGATTTCTCACGTACTGTGCGCTGCTCGGTGAACACGCCGCGCCGAACGTCATCGACGTCATAATCATTTCCCGAATTTCTTCTTCGGGACTATCGCGCCAGAGGAACAGCTGCGCCCTCTGGTCTTCTTTTCTTATTTTAATTTGGAGAAACATCTCCCTTATATCTGCTGCCAGCGCGATCTTTCCCTCGCGAAATCGCATTATATTTCCCATAAGCGATGAGAGAAGGTCCGGGCCGTTGGCCAACATGTCGTTCAATGACTTCCCGTTGCAGCGGCTGGCGGCGTCAAATACTATCCGTATTTTATCCGGTTTATTCACGTTCGTCACTGCGAAATGCGGCAAAAACCAAAGCCCACTCGCAGTGTCTTGTCTTTCAGCCAGCGTCAGTTCCCGGGCATACCCCTTGTCTAGATATTCTTTAATCTTTAACTTGTAAGCCGCGGCGAATTCACTGTTTTTACTGAACTTTTTCTCTATGCTTAAAAATCGATTCAGCGCTGTACGGCGATTATCCGGTAAACATATTCGATTGTCTTTCCACAGTAGCCCTGTCTCGTACTGTCCTTGCGGTAGGAAACGTGTCGTGGCTCTCATGGTTTCTGTGGCTCGCGCCTCCTGACGCGATATCTTGGCTGTCGAACTTATACCTAACGCGTCGACGGCGTAATTTTGTTTAACTAGATTTTCTAGTCTCTGTTCTGTACTAAGCGCCATTAGTATGCTGGCGTTAGTCTGGCGTGTCCGCCCACCGTGTATCACCTTTCCTAAGGCTGTCACTGAGGCGATGTATTCCCCGCATCTCCGTGCCTCTCTCGTCACTATGAGAGAGGCGTTATCTTGGCCGATGAGTAACTGCGGGCACACTTGTCGCATCCTGCCTTCCCCTTCAATCACGGGCTGTAGCGGCAGACTCAGCTTCTGTATTGTGTTTGCGCGGAGAGTGAATAAATCTTCCGTAACTCCGCGCACTTTAATTGTGACTTTTCTTGATGCACTATCTGTTACGCACATTCCGCCGGCACCGTGGATTTTTAATCCTCGAGTCTCTCCCGGCGCGCCGATGTCGTTTGCTATTTTTGCGTCAATCAATGTCACGGTTGATCCCTCATCTAGTAACGCGTACGCGTTCACTCGTCCTCGCGGACCACTTAACATGACGGGAATCACTTTTAGGAGGACCGGTTCCTCCCGAGCGTAGGTGCTCGTCACTATATTATTCGTCCGCGAACTGTGGCCGTAATCGTAGTTTCTTTCATTTGAACTCGCGGCGCGGGTTTCGTTCGCGGTCGGTCTGTTTCCCCCGGCGCCCGCCGCTGCAGGCGTGTTGCGGCGGGCATTATTATCTGGCGCTCGTATATCGGCGCTAGACCGAGCTTCACTGATATCGGCACTATTTCTGTCGTGTAATGTCTTGTGATGTGTTCGGCGACATCCATCGAGGCCGCACTTTTTTACATTTCTACACTTTATCGCCCGATGAGTGTTCGATAAACACGAAAAACACAAATTCTTTCGCTTCACTATGTCCCATCTTTCCGGAATACTACACTCTATGTATTCCTGGCACGTTTGTAGTAAATGTCCTCGTCCGCACAAAACACATGACGCTACACTTTTCCCGTTTCCCTCTGTTGAAATCACTGTATGCACTTGTTCTCGCTTCTGTGGCTTCTCGCGTTGTTTTCCGCTGTACACTTGCGGCTCTATTCCGCCGCCTATCATCGAAGATTCCGTTAAATCTTCCAAGAAGAGCGCGAAATCCTTCGCGGAGGGCCTCACCCGGTTTCCTCTTCTGCTGTACCACCAGAGAGACTTCATGCACAGCGGTAACTTGCTCACTAGTTCACTTAGTAGTTGTGGCGTAGACATGTAATCGCCACCGAAGCCTTCTAAGGTCGCTATCGCGTTCCGAACTGCGCTAGACAGATCTACTAATGCTTGCGTAGATCCGTCGTTCTGTATGCAGCGGAGCCTTCTCACTTTTTCCAACAAGGAAGACGCTACAATGTCCGGCTGGCCGTAGTGTAGCTCCAACGTCTTCATTATCACCCTCACTTGGCTTGGATCCACTAGTAATGACGACACAGATTCTCTTGCCCGTCCTTTTAACGCACGCTGTAGACGCAGGAGGTTTTCTGGATCCGAAAGGCAGCACATCTCCGTCGACTGAGTGTACTGCGATTTGAAAGTAGCCCATTCCTGCGGCTCTCCGGCGAAGGCGGGTAGGTCCTTGGCAGTAGATTGGCGCGCTATCATGGCGCCGACTCTGCTAACGTCCTCTGGGGCTGAAGTCGGGCTTCTTCCTTGCGAAGCCTCTAGTAGAATCGCCATTTTTGACAGCACCGTCATGATGCCGTCCATATCCGTAGTACGCGGCGCGGGCTCGGGATTCGTCTCCAAGGGCACGCGTCGGTCTTGATCGTGTAGTGAAGCACGGAGCGTTCGAACCTGCGTCCTCAGCCGCTGGACTGTATCTTCGGATGTGTCCGACTCGGCTGAGTCCTGATCTGTAGCAGGGTCTTCTCTCGGTTCCGTGCCTCCTCGACCCGAGCGGAGTGAAGGGGTTCTCGAAGTCATCTCTAGGCGCTCTGCGATGAATATCCGGTTCTTCTCGAAGGACCAACTTGTAACAGACGCGGCGGATCACTGCTTCGTCCGTAGCAATCGCGCCCGTCACAAGAACTGTATTTCTATAGGTGCTGGTGTCAAACGCAGAGTGGCCGGGCGTAGGCGGGCCTCGGCCGACGAACGATAAGCTCCGGGGGAGGTATCGTCGCCTAGAGATCCCTTGCGGGGTCGCTAGCGAGTAGCGCTGGCGGCCGCAATCCTGAGTCAGGCAACCGGGTTGTAAGGCCGGTATCTCTCCGTCGGTGGGAACGGCGGGGTGTGTTCCGGGGAAGTATCCAAGGGTCCAAATTATCCGGGGTCCAAAATCCAATCCAAAGAGTATCCGAGTTCCAAGTCCAGGGGGGTAGCGGTGTTCGAATCCAGGTGGCGATGAGGTCCGGTTTGAAGCGAGGTAGGGAGGTGAAGTGGAGAGTAGAAAGCCTTAGTAGTGTGGTGAGATGACTGACTTTATTTTTCCCCGGCGGGGCTATATATACAACATTTTGCCGTGCGGCGGTGGGCTAGGCCAATAGCGGGCGGTGCTAGGTTGACCAATCACGCGGCGAGAGAGATAGCGAGCACATTTGCCGGCTCTATCGGTCTCTCTCGCGCCACGTATAAGGTCCCCACCCTCCCGCTACCGGCCGCAGTTCCCCGCCGACCGCGCGGCGATCAACACTTATACAGAACAACATAAAAACACATTATGGGCATACAAATATTTTCATGAATTCTAATCTATATGTGGGCTTCAGTATGGCGATCACCACCCCCGAAAGTGACAAATACTAGTCTTTATTGAGGAGGTGGTAGATCGCTTACACATACTGAAGCCTCCTATGCTACATTAAAACCCCAGGAAGGGCCGCCAAGTTGGTGCATGTACTTTTACGTCGGCAACAGTTAACATTCACCATTTTGCTCATGTTTGAACAGTCACATTTTTTCAATTATTCCATCTGTTGATTTAGTGAATTTAAAGAGCTGAAACCTTTATTGTTGTGAATAGATTCATCTGATCAAATTATTTTACATATTAGGCAACGCGTGAAATATTTTTTATGTTTCTTCGTGGACTGTTAGTTTTATTACAATATTTTGAGTTTGTCCAAAGATTTCATCCCCTCGGAAGTCATTAAGATTAGTCTACAAACATTTGGACAAACTCAAAATATTGTAATTTATCATATAAATAAAACACGAGTGATACTTTAATCCACAAATTTAAAATATCACTCGTGTTTTATTTATATAATAAATTACAATGAACTTCCATCAAGAATTTTCACTTACAAACTTAAATGTTTCAAAATATTGTAATAAAAATTTAATGTGATTTTTCTCAGGCCTGGGTGTTCTGTGTTGCAATTCACCACTGTAATTGGGCCTCCTGGCCCGTTGTGGTGCAAAAATAAAAACCACTTTAGTTTTGAGTTATACACTCTGACGATGAGGTAATAATCTCAAAACTAGTAGACGTATAAATTAAAAACTAAAGTGGTTTATACAAATTTCATGATCACTCTCTTTCCTTAACTAATGGGGCATAGATAACTACATTGGCACACCAACCGCAGCGTATCTTGATAATTTTTTGTTGGATTGCGGTAAGATGATCGGTCGTACGCTTCGGGTGCCAGTCCAGGGCTATGAAATATTCTAATGTAGAAACCCCTATTCAAATAAATATTTCATGTCAGAACCTGAGATCTCTTGCATGGTAGGCAAACGCGCTGATCATTAGATTACGAGGCAGACAAATTTATAAACAAAAAATATTTAAGAAACATTGGATTTTGAGAAGTTAGATTACCACATTAATTTGTTCTTACAAAAAAAATATTACAAGACATGTATGTATATATACATAGTAAAATGTTAGAAAAAGATGTTTCCAAAGGTTTTTTTTATCTTTATTTAAATGAATAATGTATATATTTTGTATTATAGGTGAAAGTGTACCTGTTGTGAAATCTCCACCAAATATTAGTTCAGAATGTTACTCTACAGCTACCCACAAGAGGCACACCTTGTTTGCTGGGACCAACGTTATCCAAACTCGATTCTATGGTAACAGCAAGGTATGATCTTAGGAAATTATATTGTTAAAACTACTAAAATTTGTCAGTACAATTTCAAACCAAATCTTCTTTTGTCAATTATAAGTCGAAACTGTCAAATACAAAATGAAGGGTACGGGATATAAAGGGTGGATGTCAATGTTTACGTGAATTTTTTAAAAGCTAATTGGAGTAAATCAGATTAGGCTGCTTTAAAATATGTTTATGTTTCAGGTTTTAGCTAAAGTTGTCCGTACCGGATTTTGCACATCAAAGGGAGAACTAGTCAAAAGTATTTTATTTCCCAAACCGATGGGTTTCCAGTTTTATAAGGACGCTGTGAAGTTTGTCATATTCCTATTTACTATATCTGCCATCGGTATGGCCTATTGCATATGGCTATATGTCGAGAGAGGTGTAAGTATGCCTTTTTTAAATACGTAATTATCATTTTGATAGTTTAATCCTAATTAGTAACTATCAAATATTTATTAGATTCTCAGCTTAAAACTAAATTGAACATTTGCAAAAAAAATTTAATCAAGGACTTGTTGACAAAGTTCAATAGGTTCTAGGTAGATCATAGTTATTTTAAGGTTTTGGTTTGTGTCTTTTCCCTTTTTAAAGTTTTTTTTCCTGTAAAATATTTTTCTTTTATCAGAAAATGTTATTAGCGAGAACTTTAATTCCAAGAGTATTATATTTTTTTAAAATTATAACTCAAGAACTGTATCGCAGTATTTAAGAGAATTCACTTGCGTATTAACAATGGGTCAAATTTATCAATAAATGAAAATGTTGAGAAAATATAAGTAATTTAGTTTTTAATATAAACGGCACGCAGTGCCATTTACCTTACAGAAATACATTTTTAACAGAATATAAACAATGCAATATAATGTGAAAAAGTAATATGTTATATAAATACTATATAAAGTTTCAAATTTTAAGAAGAAAAGGATTTTTTTTATTTTTTAAGAGGTACAAAATATATATTATGTATACAAAATATAATTTAATGCAAATAGCAATAAAATTCTTTTATATGTCAATTAAAAAAAAAAATTAAAATCCTTTAAAAATTAAGTATACATGTTTATATGGTACACAATAAAATAGTACCCACACAAAAGTAAATATAGAAAGCACTAAAATTTATCAAATGTAAATTACCGTTCACCATCTTTAAAAATGATAAATAGAGTTGATTTATATAAACTATACTTCATGTTAAAAATATCAGCAACGTCGGAATAGTTATTGCCGGGTACATGGAGTCATTCAGAATAGCATTATATGAGTATACTTTTCGCGAATTGTTGCAACTAACCGGACGTACTTGACGAGTCCTTCGTCCAGGTACCTTGAAGTTAATGAGTGCTAATAGTTTCAGGCAGTTCCATGTAAAGTTAACAATCTTAAATTTATTCATAATTTTTCTTCTCAGTTAGTTTTACCAAGTTTAAAAAAAATTATAGTTCATAAATTCATAACTGATTCCGAGTTTAAAGTTAACGTATCTTATAAATTTATTTTGAATTCTTTCAAAGTATATTGGTGTGAACTACAGAGTCCATATAGGCAGTTGAGTTGTATTCCAACTGGATCCTAACCAGAGCTGTGTACATCAATTTCAAAGTATCATTATTTTTAAAATCCTTTTTCGCTCGCAAAATATAGCCTAGCATTTTTGAGGATTTAAAGGCTAAGCAGTTTATGTGACTGACGTAGTAGGAAGTTCTTCCTCCACTTACCCGAAACCGCTTAAAAGACCGTGGGACTTACTATCGGTTTCACTCATACAAAAGTGCAATGTTTTTTTTCTCAATAAACGAGGTACTCTTTGAAAATTTCAATTTCGTATATCGCGTTTTTAATTGAATTTATCTGAAAATATTGTCTGTCCATAGAGCAGTGCAAAGACGATAATTCTGCGAACTCTGGACATAATAACCATTGTGGTACCGCCGGCCTTGCCTGCCGCCATGACAGCTGGGACGGTGTACAGCCAGCGCCGTCTCAAGAGACATCACATCTTCTGTATCAGCCCCCTACGTATCAACGTCTGTGGGAAACTCAAACTCATCTGTTTTGATAAGGTAATCGAAAACATTCAACATGTTTATTTGGTAACATGTAAATTTATTAACTCCGTTGTGTTTTTGAAATCTTGTATTGCCTATTCTTTTCTTTCAGACAGGTACGCTGACAGAAGATGGGCTGGACCTGTACGCGGTATTACCTCACAATGATGGGATGTTCGGTGAACCCGTTCATAATGTGCCATCGCTGCCCCCCAAGCTTCCTATAATGCAAGCCCTGGCATGCTGCCACTCTTTGACAAGTATCGACAGCCAATTAACCGGAGATCCTCTTGATCTCAAAATGTTTGAAGCTACTGGATGGGTACTTTATTGATTTTTTATTGAAATAATAATTCGTACAGTTTTTTAACACCTTCGAAATAGTCGAATACATTTAAATTTGAAACTGATTTTTTAGGCATGAAACTTTTTTTGAGGAAATGATGATCTAAGTATTGCAATAATGTTAATTTTTCCATAATTCTGTTTTAAAATATAAAACGAGGCCCCGAAAGCCAGA
>NW_028280491.1:0-111892 GCF_059751315.1 Micrasema longulum | reverse complement strand
TCAGAACGTCGAAAACTGATGTTTGTAAAGTAAAGTAGGCAAGCGTGGCTAAGGTTCTCAGAAGGTATCCGCAGTAAGATGGCCGACAATTCATCCAGATAAATACTGTTACAAGACACCCATATACAATAAACACTAACGAAACTTGAGTTACAGTGTCTCGTCTCTTTCCGGAATCAGCTCATTATCATCAGGGATGTGGTCAAAACAACTTCACTAAAAACGCTGAACAATACACATAAATTATGAAGATATAGTGTAATATCACAAATGTTTTTTTTATTAAATGAAAGGCGATAGCAAGCAATGCAGACGGGATGGGATATTCACGGTGCTTAGCTAAAATACTTTTTATATACCAGCAGCGGTAATGGAGGTCTTCAATCGGTGGTACAGTGTCGTCGGAATCCCAAAAGGCAGAGCTGAAACATAATAGTCCGCCAAGCATGGCAATGAGGAACTACAGCCCTACGGGAAATTGGATACAAAAATGAAAATTAGAGCATTCAATGTTATAAAAAAAAAAATATTTTCAGTACTTTGTGTTACCCCCCTTGGCCTGAATGACTGCTTCTAGGTGGTTTTTCATGAACCTAATAAGTTTTTTTACGTGTTCTTAAGGAATGCTACCCTATTTTTCAGTGAGTGCCGCTTGCAGTTTGGATTTCGTAGCTGGTGCAGGATTTCTAGCCCGGACTTTCGACTTTCTAAGTCCGGGCTACGCGCTGGCCAGTCCATAGTTTGAATCCCAACCTCCTCCAAGTACTTCCGAACGGCAGCTGCAGTATGTGAGCGGGTATTATCCTGTATGAGGATAAAATTTTCTCCAATAAAACCGGCGTAGGGAACAACATGGTTCCCCAGGATCTCTTCGACGTATCGATTAGCCGTCAAACCTCATGCCCGGCCGCCGCGCCGGTTTCAATAAAAACCAGTTCGGTTTTTGCCTCTATTGAAATGTCGGCCCACACCATTGTAGAACCTCCTCCAAAAGCCACATTTTTTTTTTAGCTTTAGATTTTTCATTCATCACTTTTGAACGCAAGCGTGCAGCTTGAGTCGATTTTTTTGCTCACGAGTGTATTCGTAAAATATATGTACAATCATAGACTGTCTACAACTGATTCAGTAAACATAGGAGTTATGTCGATAAAAGCGCTCAAGTACGAAATTGCTCTTCATTTGATATGATTATACCGGCGCGCGGCGGAACAAAGCTATTTGTGAACATCGTACGGCCTTAAACAAGATATTTCGCTCAAAGAGAAATTTAAATTAACATCAGATTATTATCATTTATTTGGTGATTAAGATATTTTTAAAATAAGCGATCTAATTAGTACATAGTCTTAAAAAATATGTATTTTCAGTATTTTTATATATTTATACTAAGATTTCAATGTGCGAGCATTAAAAAATAAACGATAAAAATATTTTATGAACCATATCTCGAAATTTCCAAGTGTACAAGTACTCAATTATTAATCCTATCAGAATTTACTTTACAAACCGAAAGATGGGATTCAAGACACACTTTTGCGACGTCGCGCGTCGTGATGTACTCGTAAAAATTAACTCTTGAACCCGTCAACGAAGGAATGAAACTTTGTAAATCGGAAGCGGTCGGTGAAGCTCTGTTAATTTACTTATTTACTCGAATTAATTTATTTATAGTATTCACATTTTACATTTTTGAGATGCAATTGGCCGAAAGTCCTGTGTTGAGTTGGAACGAATAATCAACTAAAACTACATATTACAACAAAAATTATACAAAATCAGAAACACAATAAAAAAGAACTCATTGCACACACGAAAAGAGCAAATATAAACGTTCAATTTTTATGGATAAAAAGGAAAAAAAAGAAAAATCAACAAGGAATTTCCCATTTAAATCCTTTCCACTACATAAAATACAATTTTTAACCCCTCTCTTGAAAATAGAGTTTGTCCTTGAGAGTTTAATACTATGTTCAAAAAATAATTAACATTTGGTGCGATAGAGAAGAGCTGCTTCTGGGCAAAAGTCATGCGGGTTTTTGGTTTAACATCATTCAGGCTCAGAGAAAACCTTAAAGATGCTTCTTTAAGGTAGAGTTTTGCCTCACATTCAATACCTTCGTGAATTGGAACAACTCTTCTCATGGTTATGTTGGAGGGCGCTGGAATATGAAATGCCAAGCATCCATTTTATTTCAGGAATTTCTATCAATTACTTACTGTCTTATATCGGTCGATATGGAGAACATCTTTTAAAAAAATTGATACTAATGTGCTTATGATTTGCCAAAATATTTCAATTTTGGAGCCGTTTTCTGTTAGCTGTAAACAATGGTGCAAAAAAAAGGAAACAAATTGTGGTAGCGGAATTCAAGAGTCGGACCTCCTGATCCCGAGTCCGCGAGGGACTAGAAACGAGGGACTAGAAACGGTATTTGAAAACTTTATATCGATGTTTAGGCAAAAGTCTAAAAAGCCTAAAGCCATTAAGCAAATGTCAAATAAAATAAATAAATATAAATAAAAAATACGAATACTTATACTATGAACGAATGTGAAAAAAGAAACATTTATAAATAAAAAAATTAAGTTGTAAAATACCAAGAGTATTTCCTCCTTAATTTTTTCGTATTTTTTAGGTTTATGTAATTTATTGACCATTATTAGTGGAGTTCCATTAAGCAATAACTTGTTATTTCACATTGTTTTTTTTTTACTTGATGTCGTTTTTAAGTTAGTCATGCAGTTTAATAAATTAGGAGCGGTCAATAAATATAAATTAAAATACTTGGTATATTTTTACTTATTTATTTAACAAATTAGCGCTTTCACCCTCTTACTAACATCTTCAAACTATACCAGTTATATTAGTTTATGAGTTATTTTCTTATTGTTATATTTTTGTAGACATATTTCTATTTAACGTCATCGAATTGAAGATTTTATTTTACTCGAAGAAATTTTCCTAGAACCGGTAAGGTTAAATTCATAGCAAGAGACGCCAACGAATATTCTCATGCCTTGTAGTGTAGTTACTCAATTAATAATTTACGGGTTGGAGGCATCTAGCGTGTTAATTTAACGAACCAATTTCTAGTATGAAAAGTAAACTCTCAAATATTCAATATGCCTACAATTAAACTGCATTTTTATATGGAATTTTTGCTACGGTAGTAATAAAAATACTGTTATTTGATTTCGAAGGTTGAAAGCTTAAACTACAGGCAAACTGAAAACTGGGTCATTTCGACCGATAAACAAAATGTTTTCTTCCAATTTCGTGTTTGTTTTTGAGGGTTTACGAATTTATTTGTTTTCATATCTCTCTGATGAAGTATTGCAAAAGTTTTGTTTATTTATTTCAAATACTGACAATACTAAAAAACCTTGAAATAAAATTTCCAGGAAAAACATTCTGATTATATACTTGTTTATGATACCTACCAATAGATTTAAAAATCAAAGCGTCATACTAAGAATGTTGTTTCAAGCCATTCCATCATGATTTTTTATAACAAACACATTAACACATTAAAAAATACCAAAATTAATAATGAAAAAGTTGCCTCCTTTGTTTGGGCGGTTATCTCATATCAAACTTGTTGAATCTTAAACCCTTTATAATTGTTCTCGGAATGTTAAAAACATTATTCAAGAAGCAAAACCAGATATTTAATCTTCCCAAACATTAATTATGATAACAATAACAATAACAAAATACTCTGCTAATTTTAATAATGGCACGTGTTTGAGTTTATCAATTTAATTTGCTCGAAATGTTAATTAACGCAATAAACCTCTCCGGGAGGAAGAATGAGACAACAAAACCAAGCAATATTATTTGCAAGGAGCCCTTTCAACTAGGAACAAGTTAGTCTACAAACCAGTACTACAGATAGTGGGAAAATTCTCAAAATTCACAGTGAATACAATAAAACATGCTTTGCCTCATTTAATAACATACAAACCACATTCTGCTCTGCCAACTGTAGAAAGTAATTAAATATTGACTATTTTTGTTCGCAGCCATTACTAAATCGCAAAGGCTCATAATCCTAATAAAAGGGATGTTTAACAGGGCCTGGCTATATTTTTACCTAGGCTCGAATGTGAATTTACGATCGTGTAGAAAACTTGAATACTTAATAAAATTTTCTTTTACAGTTTTAAATTTTATTTCAGTTGAGCTTTAAGTTTTTACGAGTTAACGGCTGCTCGTATAAAAATGCGTAAAATTTTAATTAAAGCCTAGTAAATTATTATTAGACACCGTCATTGAAATTTTATTACAATGAAAATTTGAATTTTTATATATTTTTAATAAATGAAAAAAATAATTTGCTTTGGTCGGGAACACTATTTAAGCAATTTTCTTTATGCGATTTTGTAACGTTAAAATTGTAAATAAATTAAATCTGTCATTTTGAAACAAGAAACACCTACATGCAGTTATCTAAACCACAAAAAATCACGTTTTGTACAAAAACTGATGTTTATTATTTTCAAATGTGGTACATGAGCAAAGTTTAATTTATTTAAAACAAAATGTTTATTGTTTTTGTTTTACTTTTCTGGTAAAACGACACATACCAAGGTAAATTACTAAAATATTGCAGAACTTTACTACAGCGAATTACAGTTTATAAACTCTCTAAATGTAAAACAGAGAAGTATTTGTGGTTAGGAGTACCTACTTGCTCTAAGAACTTTTTTTGAACTCATATAATTTTGAAAACACGAATTTTTGTTTTCTACGTCTGAATTCTATAGAGCTTAGACGTAAACATAAAATTATTTAAAGAGTAGTTCCACACAGTTTATAAGCAGTCAATCGAAAAAACAAATATTAGTTAGAACAGCCATAAAAAGTTACAACTCAATGTAGGTAATAAGTTTTTGATTCAGAGTTCATCCTAATGAGTATTATATACTTAATTGAGAGTAGTTAGCACTGAAACCATGTGCAAATTTTAACACAAATTAATAACTTGGTGCATGTTTTCATGGTCACTGTTCTCCATATGAATTTATTTTGCTGATCTCATGTAAGTTGGATTCGTTCCAACGTTTCGGCAACCATTGCAGGAGCCATCTTTCAAGGTGAAAGTTATGAAGAGATAGAGGGTGTGCCCATGGGTTCTCCATTCTCTCCAGTAATTGCAACACTGGACACGGCAATTTTGATACCCAAAGTGTGGCTGAGGTATGTAAACGATATCTTTGCTGTCTGGCCACACGGGATGAATGAACTGAATATTTTTCTAGATCATATAAATCCATTACATCCCCTTACAAAGTTCACAGTGAAACTACAAAACAAAGAATTTCTTCCGTTCTTAAATGTCGAAGTAATGATGAAATCAAACGGTAGTCTTGGGCATACGGTGTCCAGAAAAGCAACTCATACGAACCGATACCTACACGCGGATTCACACCATTATCCAACACAAAAACGAGAGCTGACAAATACTCTAATATCAATAGCGGCACGAATACGAGAAGATTTCACAAAATGGGAAGAACTTAACAAAATTACTGATGCGTTAAAGCATAAAAGATATAACAAACAACAAATTACTTATGCGTTAGAGCATAAAAGATATGAGAAGCAACAAATTACTAATGCGTTAGAGCATAATAGATATAAGAATCAACAAATTACTGATGTGTTAGAGCATAATAGATATAAAAAACAACAAATTGACGAATTTTTAAAATCGCAAGCCACGAAAAAGATTAAAGAAAGAAATGTAACAAAAGGGACTGCATACCTACCATATGTACAAAATGTTAGTGACGGGATAGCCGAAGTGCTCAAAAAACAAATTATTTCAACATTTGGGACCATGAGAAAAACATTTGACCACTTATTAAACCTAAAAGACAAGAACACCCTGGAAACTGAAGCAGTTTATAAACTGAGCTACCAAGAATGTGATAAAGTGTACATTAGACAAACAGAGCGGACAGCAAAGAAAATTATTGAAGAATATAAAAGAGCGTGTAAACTAGGGCACCCTGAAAATTCTGCAATAACGGAACACTTAATAGACCCAAAACATCTTCTTTCGCCTTCAAACCAAAGATTTTTCATAAAGCTAGAAAGCACAGTCCAGGAACAGCCGAATAACATAAACAAAAATGACGTACTGAAATTAAACTCAACATTTTCACTTAGGTTCCTGGCACTACACACTAAAAAAATGACTTGGAATGTGCCTGCTGCTGACTGCGACAAGGTACAAATTACTAGTAGATGACCACATATTTTTTTCTACAAAAAACTCAGTATATCCTAAAGATGGCTCCTGCAATGGTAGCCGAAATGTTTGAACTAATCCAACTTACACGGGATTACCCAACTAAGGTACATAATAATTAAATTAGCTTTTAAGTAAACAGCAAGAAAAAACTTTCAGGTTTTCTTTTATTGGGCTCTAGTTGTTTCAATAAAGAGGTCATTAAAAGTCCCTTTGGATTCAGAACGTTGTGTCGATTGAATTATTTCTATGAAGTAAATGAACAACGTTTTTTATTTGTTAATTTGAAACAAATAAATACCACAGTTTAAGCTCATTTGTAAATACTAGAACAAAAACACGAATTAATTCATATAAAACAGAAACACTTTTTTTTATTCGCTCTGTTGAAGAGTTAAAATGATTTTTTTTATTTCAAACTCATTGTAATGAACCACATTTAATTGACAATTTAAACAAGTGCGCTTCATTGTGAAGTGACTAGCACGTTCACCTACTGGTCTTTTGTTGTTGGGTTTAATTCCTGGCAGGGTGGACATGATATGGTTTTTCAGACTACAAAATTTTAATGAATTTATTCGATATTCACATACCGACATAAAATATGGCGCACCCTGTTTATGTATATTAAATAATATAAATAGAAAACACGCTCATTTTAATGACTTTACTTGATCATTTCCACTTAGTTAAAGCACAAAACATCTAATAAACAAATTTATAAAACAAGCCATAGCTGAATGCAATCAAAAATTTTAATTATAAAAGCAAATTATATTAAATAAATTGACTTACAGTTTATCCTTTAAAACATTTGAATGTAAGGATAATAGGAATATTAAACGTGGAATAGTAGCTAGATTGAGGTACGTTATTGGATTTTACATTTTTCAAAATTATTATTTGTTGTAGTACTTCTGTTTTAGGTACTTCAAGAATTTATTTAACTCATCAGTTTGTATATTTTTTATCTAAAACGCCTCACTTCTATTTATGTTTGTTAGTAAGCTTAAAAAAACTTTAAGCAAATGACAATATTTGTACCATAAGTATATAAAACATTAAATCTTAACGTTACTTATTTGTTTGTAATTTTTTTATCATAAAATTTGAGGTTTTAACATTTTTGCGTTATTATATAAACATTTAAATATTTATAAAATATGAAATATTTTTCTCGATATGTAATATTAATTATTATATCCTTTATGGAAATGCCTTTTTAATCAAAAGCTTAAAAAATTAGTCTAATGTCATATTTTACCTCATTAAAAAAGACAACGATATCAACTACCCAGAAAATTTTGTTTGTATTTTATATGAAGGTAGATTCATATTATTGACGATGTGATATTTTAGGCATAAAACTTTAACGAGTTTTAAATATAATTATGATTTTAGGGCACAAAATCATAATGTAACTCATACCAAATACTCCTTTTACCCCCTCTCTTTTCTCTGCCCCTGGGAATTCCATCCCTAGCCGTAAATATGGCGAAGTGCTCCGGTTGGGGGAGGCAAAATGCTCGTGTCAACACTTAAAAACGAAAGCTTAGCACATGTGTCAATAGTCTGCGGGTCTCCCGGTTCAGGTTTGTTAATAAAACCACAAAGGGAATTTTAATTTGCGAGGTACTCGCTTAAAGGATAAAAGCTGGAATGAAATAACGCGTTTTACATGTCATGTGTTTAACCTTTTTTCCAGGCCATATAACGACGCGAATCAACAAATTCAATAACGTTTTGTAAATATGTTTAATACGTCAAAATCTTGTTAGACAACTGCTATTTGTAACCATTTAAAGATTCAATAAAGATTAACGGATCTTTCAACAGGGATTGTTACGCTACTCCTTATATTTTGCATTAGATAGTGGACAGATACAAGTGAATATGAGTGGAAGGTCAGGTGTAGCCGTCAGGGAGGCGGTCCCTCTTTCTTCAGTTTGCGATAAGATCTAAGAGTGGTTGGAATGTGGGGACATATGAACGATTGAATAATGATGGTTTTATATTCATTCTTACCTCCACATTCGACCATGAAGTTATTGTCGGCTAGAATCAGTTGAACGAGCAGGATTCTTAATTTCAGATTTGTGAGTAGATATTAATTTCGATGATTTCGTCATTTAATTATAATAATTAAATATTGAACGAAGACGATTTACAAGACTTTTTTTTCTATCACATGAAACACAGACCTCGAATTACAAGCGTATATTACCAAAAGAATATAATGGAACAAACTGTTATGGTGGCAAAATAAATTTTACATTATAAACAATTATTGTTGCGTATGTAACGAATAACGTACAAATAATTAACTCATCGGGATATTTCTATGTAACAATTATACGGTTAATTAATTTATCATTTCTATCGTGGTTATGAACGCTTAACTGTAATGACGTTAAAAAAATAGTAATAAACTTAACTAGAATGAAATAGTCATATTAATAGTAAGCTTAAATGACAATGATATTGTTTGAAAACTCCGTATTTCTAACCATAAATTTAAGTTCTTATAAGATACTGTGCCAATCAAAATGAAATATTTAAGACTTCAGAAATATTTAAGACCTTAGAGCATTGGAGAGTGATAATACCACGACCGGGAGACTAATAGGCTTCGGGTGGACACGACCAGGTTTGGTGAGGTGTTCGGGCCGCTGGCGATGTCAGAGATGATATGCGATAGTCGAAGATCACAGCACATAGTGTTCGATGCGCGAGTACCAATGGAGAAATTTCCAGTGTGTGCCTTATGGACACTGGTACTGTCTAAGTAGATAGAATACTGTTAATAACATTCGTACTGGAGTATCGTCAGGCGTGCTGTTTCTGAAGGAAAATGGGGGCAAGCAAATTTTACACTGGCGGACAGTTCAATAAGACAGTTATTATAAATTATTTAGTATAAAGGATTCGCACACGCGGCATCTCGACGCAAAGACTGACGTAGAAATATTTACCAACGGAAGGTTCGCTTAAAAGTTTGTTTTATCTATTGACTATTGACTGAAGTAGACCTTTCACACACACCGGCTGGTTCACTGTAAAGTTTGTATGAGTTATGAATGTTATGAAGTGAAAACTTTTACATACGGTAGTCGATTCACTATAAAGATAGTTCTTTGAATGCTCGGTTACCAAACGGTAACGGACTTATGTTAGTTTATCAGTCGTTGAAATTATATGGATTGGTTTCTAATCATTAGAACTTGTCAAAGGCAATTACCGCAACTTGCGGAATACCTGAAAGGAGAATGTGAGCCTAATTATGAGTTTTGAATGAGCGAGGTACCAAAGCGTGATAGAAATGAAAGGGTGGTCCGCTCAGCACTCTCAGCACTGAGTAGCCTCAGTAGCCTCAGTAGCCGGTATTCCGTCTGGCCCACGTGGACGTCTCAATTCGGAACTAACACTGTATTCCTTCATTGTCATACTGGGAAATTATAAAAGGGTGATTGTGCTGACTATGTGTATTTGATTGATCACAAATTGACAATACTGCAGTGAGGGGTACAATGAAAGTTTTCAAAGTCTCTTTGTTTTGTTATTTCAGCGGTTTGATTGTAAAGAAGTATTAAATTTTCGCTTAGTTAGTTTAAAAAAAATATATATTGATATGTGAAACTGAAAAAAGACTCGAGTCTTTATGAACAGTTTCGGGAAAGGGGTGGATGCTTTCATTGGCCTACGTGGAACGCGAGAAATGGAGGAGTACCCCGAATATTTGATATGGTGGGAAGTCTTGGAACGACTTGACGTTACAAGAGTCTCTCAAAAGTCTCTGAAGTCTCTCAAAAGTTTCTTCTCAATCCGATGAAGTACATATTATTTACTTTTGGATTACTTTATTTCAGCACAAAGATGCTAAGGCTACCAGATTTCAGAGAGCTCCTTCGGGCAGCTTTTCTCGTTTGACAACGAGCAAATTTTCCGTGTATGTGATCACCGCCAAGGAGACTTATGTCCTCAGATGCGGTGTGCAGTATGTGCTGGGAAAGTTGACGTTACCAGAAACATTCTGGATTTATGGTGCTTAAATTTAAGGTTAACCAATTATTTATTGCAAACGTAATGTACCATTACAGGATACAGATCCCTTTTGAAAAGATAATATGGAAATCTAAGCATATACATGATTTTACTCCTGTCATTGATTGGTTAAATAATCACTTTACATTGATTAACATTCGTCATCCTACCAGAATATCTAAAATTCTTCAAGTTTTTTGTTTGTTTTTAATGTTTTAAGTGAAATTTGAAAGGCAAAATTTACGTTCATAACATCACAAGGTAAACTATTTTAATAAAAATACACATTTCGTCAATACATTTACGCGTTTGACTCATCATTTTCATTTGCAATATTGATCAAAAAACGATTTGTTTTACTTTGCATGGAATAATTGTCCAATACAAGTTCGCGAGTTGGTTGCGCATGCAATATACTCCAGGGAAAATCTCTAAATTCCCAGATACGGACTATGTAGAGTCAGAAGAGCGTCGATATTGCTTTCAGCAATGAATCAACTAATACACTCGTAACATTTTCACAAAGAGTTTCACAAATAAATAATCCTTTGTCTAGTACAAAGCCTGTTTTTGATTTATACAAACACACTCATACACACATTTTTTTTTTAATATTCACATAATACGATTCCATATTTAGAAAATAACGACTCGTTGGAAGAAACAGTACAGAGCAAGAATCATAAGGGACGACTTCGCTGAAGAATAACATGATCAAAAACAGAAATATGTACGTGTGTACAGGTATACAGGTTTATACTTCAAAGTATACAATTTTTTTTGTTTTTTCAGAAAAAATACAATTTCAAATATAATATGTATAATATATACTAAATACAAATTTTCTTATAAATTTAACACATATTTTTACTAACGTTTCCCATTACGTTAAAGAAAACGATATTCTTGTTATATCCAGAGAGTACCAATGAGCATCGTAATAAATGTAAATGGAGAAGCAGGTGTTTGCTGATAAAAATCATACTGATAAATCAGCAAATTGGCTTGGTTAATCCCCTTTTTATAATGTGACTTATTTCATAGATGGAATATTGATAAAGTTAAATATTTCATTACGATAAGCCGCTCGTTTTTTTTACTTTTTGACGTAACCAACTTGATTTGTATAATATTCGTCAGATGAATGGTGCCCATTTTTTACGCCTCTATTCGTTTGTGAGTGATTTTGCTGTTACAGGATGAAAATGAAAAATGCTAAATAGTCTCACAAATAGAAAATCGTACTAAATATTGTGTACATCGTCATTCTGCCGGCACTACATGTTGAATGATTTTTCTCTTTGAAAGTACATATATTTGATTTCTCATCATTAATGTTAAAAAAATTCCATCGTCAAAAGGTAGATTGTTTTATGAATCTGCCCAACAATTTTTACAAATGTTACCTAACAGATATTGCCGGTCGAACGACGACGGACAACTCATCAAATTACATACAACGGAATTTGATTTAGAGTAAAAAATTGGTATATTAGAATTTCCTATCCAAAGACTATTGCAACTTTGAGGCATAGTAAGGGCCTTGGAAGCAAAGTTATAAAAAAACTATGTAAAACTTTTTTGACTCATTTTAATTTTAAAATTACCATCCCTCTAAAAAAACGTACCTACACAAAAAACTGTACTTGAATTCTATTGAAAGTTTTTTTTTAAATACGATTTAAGACGTTATCAAAATAATTCAAACTATTACATATGAATCCTCAATTAACATTATTACAATTAAAAATAATAAATATGAGAAAGGTTACTTAGATTGATACAAATAACAATAAACAATGAGGGATCAATTACATGGTGATATAATAAATCAGTAGTATTAGATAATGAAGGAATTTTCTAAGATTAAATTTTTTTTTTTTCAATACACAGGGAAGTCTTGCATATTGGTAAAAATTTTAATGATTGTAGATGGTCCACTACACTGATTATGAATTTATTGAATAATATTTTGATACATACATTATGTATGTGATTTTTCATTTTTTATTTTTTATTTAAATTACGTAAACGAATTGTGAGCATAAAAGAAACACATCGAAACGCAAATTAAATAATAGTAATAAAAGAAAACACGAAATTCTAAAGCTATTTTTCGAATTACTAATTTGTCTTAATTAAACGAAAAGCGTCACACCGTATCTCTATCTTAAAAAGTTGAACTCAGATGAGTTTTTTTAAATTTTATATACTCACCTTTTTAAAAAGGAAATGAAATTCTACCGAATATCAACCAACAAAATGAATATGTGCTATTCTTTAAAACGTTTATGTGTCGTATAACCATTTTCCCTTCTAATGTAAAATCCAAATTGAATTCAATAAAACATGACATTTGGTGTTTAATGTGGAATTTACTCGTGAAATTTGTTTCGTGGTCTAACTTTAGCGTTTCAGGTTATCCCACGTGAACTGTTAATGTTTATATTTGCATTCGTATTTTGTTTATTTTGTACGCCTCTCGTTTTATTTTGCGAAGAGGATTCCGGTGCCAAGTTTTATTCAAATTGGTTTCAGGAAAAGTTGTGAAAAGTTTCGTACGTGGTATCTTTCGTCGAAAATAATACTGTCATCGGGGACTTGCGAATACAATGGTTGTCGCATCTGTCATATTAAATGTCAGAAAAGATTTCTCGAAATTTTCCACACAAGAAACATGATTGGTATGGGGCTGTTTTCAATGAATGACGATCTGTATATTTCTACCAATTTTATTTATGAATAAAATAATAGATAATTCTAATCGATGCATTTACAAAAGATATGTGATAAAAAGAAAATATATAATTTACAAAAAAAAAAAATCTCATTTTAATACATGAACAAGATATTATACTTCCAGGATTTATAAGAAAAAACTTATTTGGGACGGTACATAAAAAGAAAACATTCTTCTGACAATACATAATGTCAGTTAATACAATCCAAAACAGTATGAATACATAGTATTAAGAAGATAAAACAGAGTATTTAACACGATTTTCAGAAATTACTTAAATAACTATCACTTTCAAAAAGATTCTAGTAATATTTTTTTAATTACTACACTTTTTAATTTACTATTAGACTTTTTTTAAATTCATTGAGCAATTTATTTAATTGGGAACGGTAAATATTTTCAAGACGTTTTTTGCAGAATTCGTTGGGAGAAATTTAGATACGTGAATTTTTTTTTTAGGGTGTTTTTTTAAATCCTAAAATTATAGTACCGACAATAGTAAAATATGTAACAACATTGTTCAAATATCAATACTGGTTTGGTTTTTAAATGCTGTGAACGGTGATAAGTAGTCGATGGTCAAGATTTTATTTATTTATACATGTGTGGTGAATGTCTCGCTTCTAATTCGCAATTGCTCCTGAATAAACAAAAAAGACTTCCGATGGGTGGGGAAAATATTGCAAAATACAGGATCTCCACTAAATTATGTTTGAGCGAACTCTTCAGTTCTTTGGACACTTGACTCGGAGAGGGAGCGATGCGACAGTCTGAAGAGGCTCGTTCTGGTTCGAGGCGGGTAGGAAAGAAAAGGGAGAGGAAAAGCATCATCGCACTAGACTAAACAAATCAGGACTGTGACAGGCTCCTCGAGATCACTAAAGCTGACCGAGGATAAGCTGTCGTGTTGATCGCGATCTTAAGTAATGAGGGAAAGGCGGAAAAAATGAGTGATATTAAAATGTGTGTTATTTATTGAACAAGTTAAGTTTTCATATTACAGTTCCAAAAATATAATTTGAGAGCTTTCCTCAATTAACAAGCTTTAAGTACTTATTATAATCATTAAACTAACGAGAAGAGTTACATTTTAGAGCCTGTTCAAAGTGAAATTCTCGGTAAAACAGACTGGAAATCTAATTGAAAAATTAACTCTATCTACAAAAATACATTATCTTGAAACATAATCTTCAACTATTGATTTTAACTTTAACGTTTGGTACTTCAAAAATATTAAAGTTGAAAAATATTTTACTAAAATTGTTTATTATTGAACATTTTTTTTAAATTGTGCTACTTCCCACCTTATGTTTGTAGAGAGATTTGATATTTCAATAATAAGTGTTATGTCAATAAATTGTATATTACGGTTACCTTCAGAGAGGCCTGAAGAAAATTTGTGAATTCCATATGCTCCACCTAGAATGCGATGCGGTAAGGATTAAGTAAGTAATAAATAATTATCACCTAAATGTTTGATTGTATTGATTCAGACTTTAGTACGTAACAATAAATAATAAACACAAACTTAAATGTCAAATAGTTGGTTATATTCACACAAGATAATATTTTGGTACGTTAAATGGATTTTTTCACACAAAAAAAGAACTACAAGAAAAGATTTGTGCGGTATATAGAAATTTCAGTTTTTTAGAATATAACACATGTACACCTTTTCTGATTACGTTTTTTTTTTTAAGCAATTTTCGAAGTCCAAGTTTTGAATGCGTAAACTTATATCATTTATAGAAATAATTAAAAATAAGGGTCCAAGATGCGAACCTTGAGGGACACCTGATTGAATTTGTTTAAATTATGAATCAAATCCTTTGAGTGATACTGATTGACTGCGGTTACCAATGTAGGAACATATCCAACGATACAGATTTCCCCGTATACCAATCAATATTCCAAAGCTTGCGAAGTAAGACCGGGTGACTTATTTTATCAAAAGCCTTTGAATAATCCGGATATAAAGTATCTACCTGAAAACCTGCATCCATTGCATTCAAAACAATATCGTCAGATTCACTCATATCATAATCATTAATTAAGACGTTATTTAAAAAGTCATGAGTTTTGGAGCGAATGCCGCGTTCGTTTTGGTAGTAAATAGATGGACCATTTATGGGATTAGCGAATGAGAATTAAAAATATTTTAATCTATTAAACAAAAAACTTAAAATGCACCAGTTAAATTGATTGAAATTATGTTGGACGCACCTGTAAATGAAGTCTCTAAATATCAATGTAGTCACTAAAGGCAAGTAGTTTGCTATGTTGATGTATGTATGTATGTTGAGTATGTTGATGATGATAAATGTAATAAACGTATGATTACCTATATTTTTTCTAAATGTTGCCACATTTCTTTCTAAAATATAATTTAAAATTGAAAGTGGAGATGTAATAAAACTAGCACTTAATTAATAGAAAATTCATTTTCAGTACTTTTATTTGTATATTTTAATTTTTAAAATTGTATTTTTGGTAATAACCAAAAATAATAATAATAATCAAATAATAATTTTATAAATGTTGCAAATCACAAGCACTTATTCATTTATTTTATGTCCCTATAACATCGGCTATATTAAATATTTTACCTCTCTATATATTCTGATTGCTTGAAAACATGTTTTTATACAGTACTTACCTACAATCTGAATGAATAAATCACTTATGAATATAATGTGAGCACGTGGAAAATATCTATGAAATTTGTCCTTCCTTAGACCCATTTAAACGTTAAGTCATATCACGTAGGAGTTTTGTACAATATTAGAAAAAGCAAACCAGTGCTTAGTCATCTGTTATTGCTTCCTAAATTTAATATAGATTTGTATTCATACACCCACTAGATTTTATTTACAAATAATATTTTATTAGTATATTTCTGATTTGTCTTTTTTGAAATATGTAATGGAAGTATTAAACTGGTAATTTTAATAGTTTTTCTCTTCTTTTATTTCAATATTAAATTACAATTATTTTTTACGCAAAACCTTCGCTAACAAACGGAATGTTTTAATTGTTGGTTAACATGTAATTTGGATTATTTAGCGTATGCACTAGAAAATGCCGCATTAATCAATCAAATGCTTCATGCTATTCAGTCAAGATTCTTGACGCATAATCCCAGTATCTTTTACATTTTCAATACAACTTATCTTACATGTAATACCTTCGTTTATGCTGTTATTGATTTTGAAACATTATTTGATCATATCGAGTCTTTTTCGAACGTCTTTATTCAACGTTTAAATTTACATTCGCCATATATCAAAAATTTATAACAATTGAACCAAACAACAACTGAACAAACCTTCTGAATCATTTTCTCAATCTTGTTTCAAATTTGAATTATCTTTGAATTTTAACATTTGCAGCTCTGTCGTACATCAATTTCCATCAAACGAGAAACGGCATCTCTTGGCTACTATTCATAGAACAGAGATCATCAATTTCAATATTTTTATCGCATACAATTATTCATCAGTGATTCAATTTATCTCATGTGTGAATCTTCCCATTTGATGGGTAATGTCTTGGTAATCTTAATTTATTATCCGGCGAAAAAATAATGAGTTGTTCCTCAATCAACACAACACAAACTATGGCTTGCGTTCATAAATGTCCCGATTGTGTCGTGTTGTAAATTCGAGACAGCAACTGCATTTTTTTGGTGAAAGTCTTCTTAGATTTAAATAATCACTAAAATAGATCAGATTATGTCTCGAGGCTTTTATTTCTTTGACTAAATGGACCAAACTAGTCCGTGAGTAAATAATTACACCTAGTGAGGACCAGATTCCTAAGAAATACTGTAAATACTAACACCAGAGGTCCTTGATGCTAAAACACTAATATTCTGTGACACTCCTAACCCAAATCACTGTAATAAGGGTCTGTTTATGTTCCCAAAGGATTCGGTATACACAATTTGGATAGAGAGTACATTAAAAAAACTTATTTGCTTCCTATAAGAAAAAGTTAAGAACAACATAATTAGTGTTATTTGCGTAACAGAGAATATTGTATATTTTATTGCATAATTTTTCACGTTATTGTTATGAGATTCGAATCAGGTATTTATTTTATTATTTGTATTTTTTGTTTTCGACACAACGAGCCAAAATGTCCAATTTCAGTAATGAATTATTAAAAAAATCATGTCAAAATGTGATATGACAAATTTGAATATTTTTATATTTATTAATAAACTTCCACAGACCCATTACTTTCACGGAAGATCTTAAAATTAAAGAAAAGAACTTTAAAATTACATTTATAATGATAATTATTAAATGCAATATTCACGAATGTATATCAAACCGGTTTTAAAAAAAATTGCTTTACGTAATCGTAATTAAAATGATATAATATGCATTTTATTGTATTTTATATGCAATTTTGAAATACTAAATGTCACATCTCTGTTGCAATTTCTTTTCATGTTCTCAGCCATGTCACCAAAAGTCAAAATCTGATATCTATTAAATCTTCTAAGAGCAACTTTTGTTTTTATGCCCCAATATCCAAAATGTATAGATAGGTCAATTCGTCACACAACTTAGAATTCTTTGGGATAGATCTTCCAGCATTTTGTGGATCTCTTCGCTACTAAAACAGTGGGGGATGAAGATGAATTGCCATGGTTAAGCTCGAAGTCTTTTATGTTTATCAATATATTGTATTGCCCTTGTTTGTCTTAGCTACATGGTCTTTTTTTTCACTTTCTTGTATGTACGCTTCTTCATAAAACTGCTGTAATTGGCTTAGGTCGTATAATAATAGATAAATAAATAAACCAATTATAAATAAACGCCGTCCTGCACCACTGAAAGAAATCTAATTCCCTGTACAAAGATTGAATGTTAGCAATTATCAACATTATTTTATCATTTTCTGGCTTTATTCTTAATTAGTATTGAACATTTATATCATATATAAAACATAGAAAAATAATCAATTTATTTTTCGATGGATCGCTATTTCATTATTTAATTTGTATTTTATTCCGATTTCAAGAAAGGCATATTTTATTTTTGGCAATTAGCGAAGGATGATGGGATAAAATTTGAGCATTAATAACACCAATTGTTAAGAAGAGATGTTATTCGTGTATTTTCGTGAGAGTTTGTCGTCGCAAATATGTTTGGAGAGTTGATTTACTGTATGATAACAATAAATCTGCGTTTTCACTGTGCTGTAAACAATATCATATGTTTTTTGCGCTGTCATCTTCATTAATTATCAAGCTTCTGTACAGAATCCACCACAATATACTAATGCTAAAATTAATTATTTTCACAAGTATCCATGGACAAAAAACCGTATGTTTTTCTAGCTAGTTTTTCCTAAAATACTTAATAACTCGTAATAGTTATTAGCTAAAAATTCACTTTTAAAATAGGCATTAAAATTTATAGGTTCTTACGGTCTTTCAGATAACTTTCTGGAATGTAGTGCCATGTATTGATTCTTCTTCTTGCAGACGTTTCGGACAGCGTTACAGTGTCCACCATCTGAGCTGATGTAGTTCATATGTCACTTAGCACCCTAAGACTATCCAAAAAAATATCACAAGTAAACAACCGTCATCATCATTCTCTTACCCGCATCCGATGGTGCACAGGACACTTAAGTAACACTTCAATTAACAAATGTAGATTAACTTGATTACCAGTTACAAAAAAGTAAAGTGATTTGTCTTACACTTCAGTGCCAGTTCAGAAAAAAAAATTCAATGGAAAACCTCATTTTAATCAATATTTCATCTCGAATTTTTCAAGAATTTCATAGAGGACCCCAAACTAGTAGGCGAATGCGACAACCACTACAATACGAGGCGGACTTATCTTCGATCGATTTACTTTTTTAGTTTTCCCCTAAGTAATCAAGTAAATTACCTACCGAGTCGAAAACACTCGTCCAGGGTTCCGATTCTATTTTAAACAGAGATAAAGATAAAGCATAAAGTTTTCTATAAATTATCCTTACACTGTATAATATTCACGAGTCTGAAGATACCCATTAGATGGTGAAAGCGCTAATCGGTGAAATAAATAAGTGGAAGTGTACTAAGTATTTTTAAATTAATAACTTATATGTAAATATGTGAGGCAGGTCCATCAGAAATAGGAATACTTTACTACCGCGACAGAATTCCTCTGTATTTTTCTTCGTTATCTTAAAGGTTTTTGCCGACATGAATTTACATATTTCAACTTTTATGCTAGCAAAATAAAAAAAAATAAAGAAAAAATGTTGTTTTTTACGTCATCTACTTTTAAATAAAGCTTAATTACTTCTGCATAAGTCGGCAACACATTGTCTTTTATATTACAAATAGCATCAAACACAATCTTTTTGATAATTTTTGATTTTGATACATATCGATGATATGCCTAAACGCGAGAACTCAGCCAAATGGCTGGAGCATGATTTGTGGTGCCCGAGCAGAGTTTGGTGTTCCCGCTCTTTTACCACAACTTTTCTTTCAATACAAAGGCTCATTTAGGTCAGGTTTATAGTTAAAGACTATTTCAAGCCTATTAAATTTATAAATAAAGATATTATCTTTACCTACAAAATCATTAATACTTTCTAAAAAAATGATTTTTTTTTTTCTGAAATTTCAAAACCAATCTAGAGACAAAAGATGACTTTTAATTTAAATATTTTTTGTACAAGTAGTTTTGACTACATTTGGAACCCTTTTTTGCTATTAGAATAGCAAAATTTAAAAAATATATATTTCGGCCCTGCGTACTGTTTATGTAACACTAATTCCACTTTGTCCGAAGTTCGCAGGTGCAAGATATGATAAAAATTTATGAGAGAAACACTTTTCACGGTGTGACTTGCTCACAGGACGGCAGAACAACAAAAATTTGAATAAGGAAGGATGTAGGTTGGAACGGAATATTTAGTCTTATATGAGTTGCCAGTATAAAAAATGTAAATTCAGTACTTAACACTTTTGGTATGTATATTTCTAAGAACTAGGAAAGGTAAGGAATTCAAAGAAGTTCCTAAAAAAATGTAAATATCAACTTTCACGATGGGTTACACATTCTTAGTCGTGTTGTCAAATACCACCATTGAAGTCAATGTCAATCAAATTACATCAGAGATATAGAGCATTTTAAAGAACATTTACTGGGCTAATGACTTGTCATTGACCAGCTCAAGTGGGCACACACTGTGTAACCATTCATCATTTTGATTATGTTTGAACATCCATATTTCTACAATTCTTCCATCTATTAATTTTAGAAAAGTTAAAGAGCTGAAACCTTTATTGTTGTGAAGAGATTAAACTGATCGAATTATTTAACAAAATTGAGAACGTCTGAAAACAATATCGTGATAAATGTAACAGGTCTAAGAAAAAGTTTAAAAATTGGAAAATTGTTTTTAGGCGTTGCCTAGTATATGAAATAAATCGATCGGTGATTCTCCTCACAACAAAACAGGTTTTAGCTCTTTCTCTTCACTAAAATCAACAGATGGAAGAATTGAAGAAATATAGATGTTCAGACATAGGCAAAATGATGAATGTTACACTGCGTGTAAAGTGGCCATAAGCCCTGTAAATATTAAGACTTCTTCTCCGTCCCGGTTGTAAAAAGAAAACCAAGCGTAGATGGATCCGCCACATAGTGAAGTCGTTGGCGCGTTCGTCTTCCACGCTTGAGTTTCTGGTTTTGATTGCTAGCAAAGTTAACATTAAATATTGTTAAAAAAATGTGTTTTTACACTGCAATATTACAATTCTCTGTGCTGGCCCCCTGAAAGGTGAGACTAATCACCCTAAATCCATATAACATAAGATCGAGATACGCTGCATCAATGTTCTATGCACCACTGGATCCGGATAAGGGGAGTTATAATCAATTAATAATTTTCTTTGTCTGAGCGGCATATTTATTTATTTATTTATTTAAACACCTTGTTGGTTTTTACATGTTTTAAATATATACATATAAATAACAGACATGTATTTTACACAAAAGTTACAAAAAATTCAAATGAAGTAATAAAAACAAGAAAATAAAAAAATATATAAAAACTAATCCTAAATATAGGACATACATAAATTTATTCCAGTAGAGAGAACATAAATTAATTTTTTTCCATCAGTTATATTTAAAAAAATCTAAAAATTAGAAGAAGTTGGAAAAAAAAACAGATATAAGTTAATAAAAGGTAAACAATTTAAAACAACATAGGATCATTTAAGTATTTAAATTTGAAGATAATAAATTGATTCACTGCCTTTTAAAATTCAAAAGTGTTATATTAAATATATGTCTATCAATTGCGTATTCATTTGCAAACACATAAATTATCCTTATAGGCGAGTGTGCACTGTAGTTCGTTGTAGATACATTTATATAGAAGAGTTTATTAAATCGAGTGATCCGGCAGGGAACTCGCAAGTTAATTAGTTTTAACAGTTTGAACCAGTCAAATTCTGAATTTAATGTTTTAAATAAAAATAACAAATCATTTAATTTTCTTCTAGTTTCTAATATATGTTCATTTAAATATTTATTTCAGTATGTATAATTAATATGTTCAACTGGAATACCTAATTTAAAATTAACGAAACGTTAAAATTTATGTTGAACTCTTTCGATATTATTTGTATGCACTTTGTAATATGTTGACCATATAACTGAGTTATTCAAGTTGGCTACGTACTAAAGCAACATATTAAATTTTCATTTCATAGACCGAGTCAAAGTCTCTAATCGTTCGCAACAGAAATCCGAGAGCTTTCGTGCTTTTATTAGTTATGCTCTGTATATGTTTAATGAAGTTTAATTTTTCATCAAATATAATACCAAGATCAGTCATTTCGGTGACTCGCTCCAAATTCATAGAATTTATAAAGTAGTTGAAAGCAATTGGGTTCTTATTTCGGCAAAAAGACAAAACTTTGCATTTGACAACATTAAGGAATAAATTATTATTTTCACACCATACATTCAAACACTTTAAGTTACATTGCAGAGTTACGCAATGACCTATGTTTGTTACCTCTCTATATATTTTAATATCATCAGCAAACAGCAAAATTTCAGCATCTCGGAAACATGATGTTATGTCGTTTACGAAAATAAAAAATCAGGAATATTGAATGTTTTTATTTTAACCTATTTTTTTTTCTTAGCAATATGAAAGCCTATTTCGATTAATCTTCTTGTTGTGTACGTGTCACCAAAAATCTTGGTTCAAAGATTTACTTTCCCCTTTTTTTATTTTCTTTATGTACAACAAAAGAAATATAACAATGCTGTCAGCTTTCACTTCATACAGTGCATATACTTTCTCAAATCTTAAAAGAGTCAGTCAGTCACACACATCTTTTAGTTTGTCATAAAGATATGTTGAAAGCTTGGCTTCTTTAGAAACGGCAAGTTATTTTTATGCTTCATATATGTATTCGTCATTTATGATATAGAATACGGTTTCGTGAATTCTTTAGAACCCCGCAATTGTATTTTCGACTCGATGGCTCCTTTTGCTTTAACAAATTCTTATCATTGATCGCCAGTTTGCAACTAATCGATACTTTCCTACGGGTATTTATTTTGTGAGAACGTATTTAAAATTATAAATATTTTAAGGTGTTTTTTTGCACCCCTACTAAACTGCTTATTTGCAGTTCGTCAAAAGATTTAGATATTTAATTTAGTAATTTTAAAATGAAATGCACAAAATAAACCGAGTTTTAAACCTAATTACTTCATCATCATTTTCCTATCCGTACCTAGTGGTTCATAGGGCACTGCATTGGCACTCCAATCGGAGCATATCTAGATCAATTTTGTTACATAAGAGATAAGGTGATCAGTCTTACTCTTCAGTTGCCAGTACAAAAACATTGAAATATTGCAGCCACCATTCAACTTAATTTTTTACGTCCACCCTGCCATAAATCAACCTCTGGACTTCCAGAATGGTAGACGAATGCTCTCAACACTATATACAAGGTGGACTTGTCTCCACTCGACTTCTTTTTTGTAATATTTTTAACTGAGAGTAGCCATCGAGTCAAAAACGTTCGTTCAGGTTTCTAGTTCTATTTCGCGCACCGAACTGTATTTTTTATTCGCCTGGATAAACACACAATAGGGAAACATAGAGGTTTTTTTTAATACATTTTTAAAGTAATAAAGGTCTATGAAATACTGTCCAGTAAAAAAAATATTTTTTGAAAATTATTTGTAGCATGAAAATACTTTTAAATTTGTAAATATGGATTCCCGCAAAAACGGTGATTCCATTGGCCACGCCCCTAGTTCGTCACGATTCATGTTTATTTGTTGAACAATTTCATGAATCTTGACGTCACAACAACCAAGGCCAAACACGTCGCGTTTTCTACCCTTTTTCTTTTACATTTATGTTTGAAAACATTTCTCTATAATGTCCATATTGATTTTAATAAAACAATTAATTATTCTAAATTCATTACATTTATTTTTATGGGTAATCGTAGTATGTGATATTTCTCTATTACTAACTTCATCATCTTCATCATTCCCTATCCGCACCTAATGGTGTATAGGGCACTGCATTGGTGCACCAATCGCAACATATCTTGATCATTTTTGTAACATGAAGGTGAGATGATCAGTCTTATGCTTCAAGTATCAGTCCAGGGACTATGAAATATTTATGTGTGAAAACACCCTCATTAAATAAATATTTCATATTTACCCTGTCGGGAATCGAACCCGAGACCTCTTGCATGGTAGACAAATGCGCTGACCATTACACTACGAGGCCGACATAATTATTATAACGCAACAATACTATCGTGCATAATATAAATCAATATTATTGTTTATATATTTTAAAAACTGTAAACACTTTTTTATTGTGTTTATTATTTTATTTATTTACGGTTCCATGAACCTTTTACATAAAAACAATAAAACCAGTGAAAAAAATACAACAAAAAATAGCATCATATAAAAAAAATAACAAAAACATCAAGAAAAGTATACAATGGTAAACAGTATTTATATATATATAATAAAAAAACTTACATCTGTAACAAATATAAATATTTTCCCATATAAAATAAAGGTAAATTAAAGAAAGTAGCAGTATTAAAAAAGAGGAAGAGAAAAAAAAGAGTAAAAAAGAAAGTGCTTTAAAAGGAAAGTTAAAGAGTTTACTTCATTTATATAAATGTTAATAATAAACAATAATAAATTTAAAAAAATATTATTCACACAAGAGTAAAGAGATAAAACAAAATTGAAGAACTAATCATTATTTGACTTTTTAATTGTAAATTCTTTTTCAAAACACAGGACTTGATCATCAGCGGCGTGGTATAAAATAAATCTAAATCATCACTGTATTGATTTGCAAGTCGCTGCATGCAAATAATTGATGAATTCGATAAATAATTAGTACCATGATGATGACTGAAAAATAAAAAATTAAGTCTTGTTGGTCTATGTAGAATACGAAAGTTTATTAAAGTTAACAATTCGGGGCAATCTAATTTAATAATTTATAAATAAACAAGAGGTCATTTACTGTCCTCCTGCTTGACATAAATGGTAAATTTAAATCAGTCATCAGGGATTTATAATTTATTTCTGACACGGGTAGACCCAGTTAAGTTGAATAAGTTGTTAAGTTGAATTGAAGTTAAGTTAAATATATCTTAAAAACTTTCTTTTTACTTCGTTCAAGATCATATAAGTTGCAGTAATAAGCGGGACTCCAAACTGCAGAAGCATACTCTAGCTGTGATCTAACAATAAAACAAAATAAAATTACGATTGTTTCAATATTTCGAAAATGCTGAGTGTTACGAACAACAAAACCTAACATTTTCATTGCCTTATCAGATATAATTTTATAGTGATGTGAGAAATTTAACTTAGTGTCAAAAGTAACACCTAGGTCTTTAATAGAATGAACTTGTTCAATAGCTACATTATCAATAAAATATTTTGACACAATGAGTTTTCTTGATCGATTAAAGGAGATATGGTAGCATTTTATAACATTTAAAAACAGTTTATTGAGTTTGCACGATTCAGTTAGCTTGTCTATATTTTTTTGCAGTATGTGGACATCGTTTAAGTCTTTGATAATCCTTAAAAGTTTTAAGGGTCAGGTCACAAAAACATCACTTCGCGTAATCCAAATCAGAATGAATTTTACTAAAGATTGAATTGTTAATTCTATACGGATAGTCAGGTAAATATCTAAGGTTGAATGAAGGAACAAATTAAAATGTTCTAAAATCCGATGATCAATAAATTATGCAACTTAGAAATTACGTAAAAACACACAAAAATGTATTTTCTAAATGCATCTTTGTAGCTATTACAAACATTTAATTGTAAAATCATTCCCTAATCCAAGACAAAATAAGTTAAATAATATTCTGAACACATTGAGACTGCATCAAAGTAATGCAATTTTCACTGTAATTCAGTTAAATTTTGGGAATAGTTCGAATCGTTAAAATAGCCATTTCGTATGAACATTTATAAGCGCACAGCACTGCGCGGCGGTCGCAAAATTCTAAAATATATAAAAAATCAAAACCATTTATTTTTCAGAACAGAGTGAGACTTGGAAGTGGGATGACGTTTGTTGAAATTGTGATTTTTTTTGTTTTTTTAAAAAACTAATTACATTTAAATTCGAAAACAAATCGTATAGAGGAAGTCGAGTCAATAACTAATAATATTTTCTATTTATTTATTTTTTTACCTATTCGACTAACTACACAATTGTTTAAACATGCTTCAGGTTTTCAAAACGGGGAAAAGATAGTTATGGCCACCTAGTTAGTATAAATTGTAAGAATAATGATATTTTGTATTTTGGCAACAATGCAATGTACTGTGCCAAATATCATTTATTCATTTCAGAACACCCAGGCTTGAGAAAAATTGGTTTTAATTTTTGTGTTCTTACCGAAAATCGAACCCGAAACCTTCCGTGTGTTAGTGAAACGTCTTAACCACTATACCATGGAGGCCACCTAGCCACCATTATGCATATATATATATGTATAATTTTTTTAATGTTATTCGCCAAAAAATCTTGTAAAATGTATTCCTCGGCACGGGATTTCCCAGTGAAGAATACATTATTACCAAATCGTGTATATTTTTCATCAATAAATTATAAAATTATAAACTCTAATAAAAAAACAGAATTTTGGAAAAAAATTGATCGGAACCAGCATGAACACAATCACAATACTAGAGAAAAGAACAAAATTAGACTTCCATTTAGGAAAAAGGCAAAGTCACAAAATTCAATTTTATTTAAAGCAATTAAAAAGTATTACGAAATGAAAAAAAATATTTATGAAGAAAAAAACATATCAAAATTTAAAATAATGGTCAAGACATATGTGATAAACAATTTATAAATTAAAAATATTTGTAATGTTATTATTAGAACACACATAACAATATGTATGATATGTGTGCCCTATTTTAAGATTTAAATAAAAAAAAAATAAAAAAAAATTACTAAATAAATAAAAATAACTTATCCAAAATTAAAGTAGAATCTACCTTGCTTAAAAATATTTATTTATACATTCAGACTTCATTACTTTGTCGCCATTTTTTAAAATGTCGGGTATTTAAAAAAAAAAATTGTTTTTTAAACGATTAAAAAATATCAATCTTTGTTCGTCCAATAAAGTCAAATTTACCCCATGCAATTCTGCCAGTGTTTGCCCCAAGCTTCCCAACGTTGAGTCATACTTGGCCAGAGCGAAAATGTATGTACGTTAAATACCTAGAAGGGGTTAGTCCGTTTCGGTGGTATCGCGACCTTAAGTCGTCAGCATAAATAACATAATTATTATGTGTTAACTACATTTAAGTTTTTACAAAACTACCTCTTTTTTGCAGCCAGAAACGTTTAATTGGCTTCTTATTTTTAATTTTAAAAAAAAAACTGTAACGTCTCATTTGTTAAAACCATATTTCCCTCAATAATGAGCCGAGCTGTTGTAGTCCCACTAATAAACCCTTCTGCTGAGACGACCACTAGAGGGAGAATACGTTTACGACAGTGGCGGCCAATCCGGTCATCTAATGAATAATTTATTAATGAATAATAAATTTTCAAAATGCGTTTTAAAGAAAATTAAAATTTATTTATGTAAACTCTTTCAGACAAAAAATAATTTATTTTGTGACGAATCTATTTTAAGTGGACACTTCACACCGTTTCAGTTGTTTGCACTTGCAACACCCACCCATTTTTTTTATGACAAGAAATTCGAGCGACCCGATGACGGCGATTGGCACACTTTTTTTTTAATCGAAGCTGGGTAACCACTCGGGCGGTTCTCGAACGCCACCAAAAAACTTTTATCTTCATAGGATTCAGATATAAGTAAGTTTATTCAAATCAGATTCTCAACAATTGAAAATTATCATTATGACACAAGGCTAATTATATTTGTTTTTTCCTCAATTACCGAAGAAGACTATATTCGTGACCCTCGTTTATATTAGGATAAAACATCGACTTATGAAAAACATATAGAGAAGACAGTACAGCTTTCAAAACACCAGGCGTTATAATAGAGTCTAATATCAATACACAGACATAAAAAACATTTGTCATACTCTTTTTTTAATATTGAATCTTACCTTGCGGCTAATAGTCTCAGGTAGAACTTGTTCTTTTTGATCTCAAGGTTCCTTGAAGGATAACATGGGTCCTTAGTTACTTTCCATAAGGTATTATTGCGAAATTCTAATAAAATACTGAATCTCTTGCTTGGTTGTGAACAACGGTGGGAAAAGACAGAATAAAGTGGTTCATTTCAAGTTTATTTATTACAAATCAGTAAAATATAGTTTTACAGACAACGGACATATATGTTTCTCAAGATGTTCAACAATTATTTATGAGGAACTTAATTATAGTAAACAGGATTAATAATAATTGGAGCAGAGATCTCTCCTAGTAAGAATTAAAATTGAAAATAGCCCATTATTAAAAGGATTCGAAATTAACCTACAATGTGATTACTTCTAAGTGTCCTAGAACCGAAAATAATTTGGGCAGCGGTTCCCCGTAATGAGGATAAAGATTTGAATAATCCTGCGTATCCATTAGTTCACTGTAGTATTATATTAGGAGTCACTAATTTTCGAAGTATATTTCCACCAACCTTTATGAAGAGATGCACGCGAGGTACTCACATAATCCTCTGAGAGATTCGAACCATTCTATATTATTTTACTTGAGAAGGAAGTACTAGGAACACCAGCGATTACGAAGGATCCTAGAAATGGCGTCCTGTGTCGATTTGCCATTGAGGAGAAAAACTGCTGAGTCACGCCTCTGCAGGATGAATCAAAGAAAATGTCGACAACTCAGGTTCAAGGGCGAGATTCCGGGGTAACCTGACTCTCCATACTACAAAAAAATGTATTTCTTTACAAACGGCTCGAGAAAGTAAGTTAAAAAAAAACAACAGTTCCGTGCTGTATACTGTACTTACTAAATGGAGATTTGTTAGTTGTTACGTGGTGTATAAGGCTAAACAGCCGTCATAATGGATTCTAGCTTAAAATGATCATACGTATCCGATCTGTGGACAATAATGAAAAATTACAAATTTGTATAAGCGAAACAAGTTGATTTATATATTCGAAAGTTGTTGAAGACTTACCGGAAGCTGGTTTAATTAGAATACAAGTTTTTTTGGGGCACAGCTCAACATGGTGCATAGGGAATTATACCAAAACTCCCATAGTTATTTGCGAGGGAAAACTGGCCTAGCGCGGCGTGGACACTGCTCGCGAACCAGATTGCAACTGGCTGGCTCGCCAGCGGCGAGTCCTACGGCCCTGTATTCAAAAAAACTAGTGTGGTGGGAGGTATCACGTGACCGCCGCGGAACGGCTGTTGACCGCTGTCGGGTAAAGCGTTTATTTACGCGATTGATTTGTTTTCTATATTCAATTTTACTTTTAAACTATAACGGTTCTGATTATCTTATAGGTATAATTATTTTTGTCGCGGGACGCGACACATTATATTTTGCACATGTATGCAGTATCCTGCTTCACAGTCTAATCTCCCCAATATTCCAAATATATTGTAAGAATCGAGAGGATTAAAAAAAAATTCTAACAGCTTAACTATCGTCAAAATTTATATTTTAATAACTATGAAGAAGCTGCTGTACATCACGAAATCGATACATTGAAATCTAGAAAACCATTACTGAAACCGGCATCCTTTACAAAATAGTCAAAATAACAACTCAGACTGCTTGAGAAAATTATAACTCGTATCTCGCAATGTACAACTCGGCTGCAACAATTGTTTCATGTTGGTATTTCATGCACAAATAACAATAAGAATGCATCTTTTTCCAAAATTCTAAATTACAAAAACAATTACTACAATAAACAATCGATATACATTTTCTCACTCTAATCAAAGAAAATGCTAGAACCTTAATTGCAAATAATAATTATAATTCAACCTAACTGTACCCATTTAAAAAGATGTCTCTTGCTTCCAAAAAGAAAGGTGGGATGACTGATCTGGGGTAACTCCGTGCGGATTCGCTGGCAAAAGGATTTATTAAGACAGAGTCAACCAAAAAAAAAAATGTTTTCTTTTTAATTTTTATTATTTTATTTTTTACAAATGGAATCATACGGAGTGGCTTTTCACGGGTACGATTTTTGGCAAAAACTGTAATTGGCCTATAATTTTGATTTATTTGTGAATATTGTATTTTTTTTGTTAGAATATCTGTTGTTTTCTTTTAAGAAATAAATAAAGTAGAAAAAAGAACCGGCTCCTAATTATACCTAAAACTATTTTTTTTAAATACGTTCTGACGTGCACGTAGAAGTGTGGCATTTAAAGTGTTATTTCAAATACAAAAATGTAATGCTAAAATGTCATCTTGAATTTAAATGATCTGATGATCATTTAATTGCTTATTGCTTGGCAAACCTACATGTAGACGCCATGTTGGATTGCTGTCTAATCCAGATAATCTGCTTTTACGAAGATTGTTGATGGTTTCCAATTCTAAAATGAAGGAGCCGTATAACACAAATCCACCTTTTTCTCAAGCTGACGCACCCCCGCCTGAGAGTTTATTAAAGCGAGCTGCCAAATTGTGTTTTTGGACATGTTTGCAACCAAATTATTTAAATAAATTTCATATTTAGTATCAATGATTTAAATTCCAAGTCATTTTAGACTCTATGATTTGATTTTGATCAAAGTAAATCATATTATAAATATTTCTTTACAACATTTTATTTTTCTACTATGTGAGTTCGAATTCGCCATTCAATGAACATTTACCATCAGAAAATATCTAAAATCTTCAGTAACCTGTTAGTTATGAATTGACAATATTTTTCTGAAATTTATTATGATAAGATAACACATATTTACTTATTAAATTCACGATTGATAGTATTTTCCCATAATTTTTCCTTATAACACATGTATTTGCTACAAAAATTCACAAATTTTTAATTGATTTCAGATCTTCTAAAAAGCTTTGAATATTTATACAATTTAAGTGTCAGATGATGAATGTTTCTACTTATTAATCGATGTTATATCGGTTTTTTTAATTTTAATTTGTCAAATTATTTTATATCTGGAAAGAGTATATATTTTATTCACATTTGGTTTTGTCTCTTGTTGGACTGATCTGGTCGGTGGATGGGAAGCTTTGGTAATTGCTTCGCCCCAAACTTTTCCATTTTACTATCTGTGTAACTTTTTGCTCACTAAATATTAAAAAAATACACATGATCTGAACTAGGAGACCAAATGGCCCCAGCGCCTGCTTGTATATAGGGTCACGAGAGTAAAAAGTTGGATGTATTTTTAATCCCGCAATAATTTATTCAAGTTATCGCATTTAAATTTTTCACTTATTTGCATATTTAATTTATTGTTGTTAGCTCATTATTTTTTTATGTAAATAGCGTCAATTTGACGGTTGTTTTTTTTTTTTTTTTTTTTAATTATACCAAGAAAATGAAAAAGTTTTTTTCTGATATTTTCATGATTACAAAAAATATGGAGTAAATTTATCTAATAATACTCAAGTTATCGAATGCATATTATACCTATCTACCTCCATCAGCATGTTTACATATTTAAAACAAATTCGCGCCTCTATTTTGTATTTCGTTGTAAAGCCACCGAATGTTACGTGAAATAAATTGTAACTGTACGCATCCTTACATTTTTTTCCATGAGGTTTGAGTGTAAACTAAAACCATTAACTTAAGGTTTATAATATTTCGTGTTATCGTTTTAACTTTTTCACATTCCTAAACTAGCATTTGAAAGGCTATCAAATGGATCAAATACTCAAAAAGGAATCGATTCCTACAAAGGAATTATTGGGTTTATAACATTATGATTCTCATTCTCTCAAGCTTTTTATGAATAATGTGACTAGCGTAGTAAAGTTTGTACGGATATTTTAGAAGTATTTAAATATGTCATAATTTTGCTCTTTAGTGTAACATTTGACAATTGAAGTTAAAGCTGAAATCTTAATTTATGCGGGAGAAATTTATCTAATTGAATTATTTCACAAAAAGTCAATCAAAATTAAAAATGTACATTTTCAGGCGTTGCCTAGTATGTAGGTGAAATAATTCAATTATATGAATCTCACCCGCATAAATAAAGGTTTCAGCTCTTCAACATCACAAATATCAACGGATGAAAGTTCAATATGGGCTAAATGGTGAATATTACACAGAGTGTAAAGTGGCCACTTAGACCAGCCAATGCCAGGTCATAAGCCTTGTAGATGCCTAGACTTATATATTACCTTTTCCAAAATGTTTTTCATCCCTGTTGTAATATGTTAATATAAACAGCTCCCCAGGGAGTTGAATCCAGTCCTTGTCCACGAAAATTTGGACAAACTCTAAATATTGTATGTATTTGTCTATTTTTAAATCGCTTTAATATTTAGTTTATTAAAAATAATATTTTTTTGGTTAACTACTGTCTTTTAATAACAAAATAATTTTTTAATTATTATCCAAACAAATATTCTTTTTGATATTTTAGATGAAATAAATGTTTTGAAAAAGCTTGATGGTGACATCATTTTAAAAATAAATTCTACATCCAATTAGATTTTAAATGTCTTAGTAGAGTTTTGTTAGCATTAACATGCTCCTAAAATTTTAAAATTTCGAGTTTTTGTAGTGTGTTTAAATAAACTGTCTTTAACCCACATTTTTGTAAAATAATGATAAATATTGATATTTTTCTACCTAATTTTTTTTTTTCTGTTCAATATCTTGTTTTTAAACTTTTTGGGCTAGTTTTAAACGTCACTGCCCGCCCTTGGTAAAATATGAAACTAGGAGGAACGAGCTCTGTAAAAAGTTCTATTTTAATAACTTCTCATGTAACAATGGGAGGTTCTGCTGTGCTCAGTTAAATGACGTCATACACGTTTATTTACCCATACAAAAGTATGCTGTGAGATTTATCCGCGGAGGTAATAGATAAGATTATTTACAAACATTTTGAAATAATGACACCATTTTATCGTAATAATTTGATTTATATAATTAAATCTACATCATCTTTAACTAATGGAAGGTGCATGCATTTTATGTTGCATGAAGGAAATATTACAAGTGTTACTTATATTTTAGGAGTTAGTTCAAAAAATTATTTTATTTCTAATAAATATGTCTAAAATCAAATCTGAGACCTATTACATAGTAAGAAAACACCCTAACCAATAGACGACGAGGCGGACAGCATTATTATGTAAGGTAGGTAACGTAAAAACAACTTTTTATGTTTTTCAACATTTATTTTCGTTCTTAGTTGCCTATCTTTAAATAAATGTTATCTTTGTACCTTGTGAAAAATAAATGTAAAAGGTCAAATTTAGAAGAGACATATATTAAAGATCTGAATTTATAAAATACACGAATTATATAATTTTATCTAAATCACATTCCAATATCAATATATACAAAATATTATGACGCTTTCATAGCTACCCTTTTCTACATAATACAATATTCTAGGGGACTTTCAACTTATTTAATGACTCTTTACTGTTTGGCCTCATCCCCAAGAAAGTACTATTTTTACGAATGCTAATCTTATTCCTTTTTTATACAAATAATTGAATTCCACCTTTTCAAACCAGGTTTTATTTCAAAAAATATATTTCCGTACTCAAACTATGTGTTTTTTTTAATAAAAAAAAGAAATATTTGTTTTCTTATGATTTATCCAAATATTATTTTTTTTAGATCCAATTTCAACGAATTGTAAATAACTCACTATTAAAAAATGGAAATTAAGTTGTGGTACAAACGGGTTTAAAACTCGAACCTCTGCTCCGTGAGTCCGCTTCGCTAGATTCAGGACCAGAATAATTTTAATTCACAAATTAACTTTAATTATTTGCTTTCTCGCAATTGAAAAATAATTTATTTTTATCTATATAACTGATCTTTCTTGCTGCTAACTTTATTTGTAAAGTCAATAGTTTTATAAATTTAGGTAATATTAATAAGTAATATTAAATAAGTTAGTATTAATATAAATCTCCATCAACAAGTCAAGAAAGCGGCTTGGTGGGATTTTAGTAACTGTTAAAATGTATTCATTTCTATATTATAAATAACTAAAATGTTAAAAGTGTAAAAATGTTTATTAAAAAATAATTTTACTAAACATAATTATACTAAAATTTGGTGTGCTTATCGTATTTAAAAAGTGTGAATAATGTAATCGATTAAAAAAAAATATATACAATGAATACTATACCAGATAACATTTTCTACTCGTGCCAGAAAATAATTGCATCCAATCTTTCTGATTTTGTCTGTGGTGAACGCATCTACCAATGTCGTTTTTTTTCTTCCGTGACATAACGCAAACAGCGTGGACGGTCGCGGGTAGCGCTTTTCAGTAAAAAGGACTACATTGTGTGTAAGCTCAAAGTAATAGTTATCTATGGAAGCCCTTTAGCTCTATTGCCTAGAACAAAAGCGTTCCAAAATTTTGATTTGGTTTTTAGTTTAACCACAAACGTGTAACGAACGGTTTCGATTTGCACAAGCAATTTTTGACCCGAGTACCTACGGCCCGTTGTATTTCTGTAATATGAAGTTAACTTTGCGGCGGATCGTCATAAAACCGTGATCTGGACAAAACACTGGGCTTTATAGTAAGAGTCTGTAAGCCTTCTAACCATCCACAGACATAAAAAACATTAAATTTTGCACATGTATGCAGTCTCCTTGAATATTAATTCACAGTCTGGTCTCCCCAATATTTTAAATATATTTTAAAAATTAAGAGTGTTCAAAAAAAACATTTTCAAACACCTAAACTGTCGTCAATATGTACATTTCTATAACTATAAAGAAACTGCAGTTCATTACAAAATCGATACCTTAAAATCTAGAAAAATCCTCAATGATACCGTCTTTCTTTACAAAATATGCAATAACAACTTAGATTGCCCTCAAATGCTTGAGAAAATAAAAATTCGTATCCCTTAACGTGCAACTCCACTGCAACAGTTGTTTCATGTTGGTATTTCAAGCACGAATAATAATGAGAATGCATCTTTTCCCAGAATTCTCAATAATAATAAAACGTTTATTTCTGATATCGATATATATATCCTCACTTTTAACAAATTTGAAAAAAAATGCCAGAACCCTAATTAAAAATAATCATTATAAATTAATCTTTTAAAATTTATTTCAACAGAGAGTAAAAACATTTTTGAGAAGGGAATATAAAAGTCTAGGCATTTACAGGGCTTATGAACTGTCATTGGCTGGTTTAAGTGGCCCCTTTACACACTGTGTAACATTCACCATTTTGCCTATGTTTGAACATCCATACTTCTTAATAATTTGTTATATTGTTTTCAATCTGGTCACGGAAAAATCCATCCACTATCCACTAGCCGAAAAATATTTGTGTTCAATGTGAACATAACTTTTGTCCGTCCGACGAAAAATAATGTGAACATAAGTTTTGTCCGTTTTTTTTAATGAAGAGAACAACAGGAAACAACCAAAAAAATACAACAGCTGAGTCAAAAATGTATTCTTTTTCATTCCTTTATAAGAAAATAGTCGATAATTCATAGCATCTTTACCTTACACAACGCAAATATTGCGAGCAGCTTTGCCAGCTTTTTGAACTCCTTGATTGAACACGAACAAAAGGGGATGTCGAAAATGCTCACTTTCGTCTCCGTGATATTCCATTTCGAAGGCTCGCAATCAAGTAAAATAATAAATTGGAAAGGAAAAACAATATATCGTGTATAGCAGATAATTTTGTTTCAAAGGACGTATTTTTGACGACCATTTTATCTTACTTTCAGTGCTCATTTTTAAATTAGCAAAAAAATGGACGCAACTTATGTTAACACCTAATAGAACCTATAAACAAGTAAATTACCAGAAAGCTCGAGTAGTGACTAGCTGAAGTTGAACATTACATAGCTTTCCTTTATGAATATGGTAGCTAGAGGAATCCGGCACAAAGAGAATACGCTCATAGGAACATCAATGTTAAATAGAGCTTAGAATTTGTGATTAGTTCATGTCTACGTATCTCTTATTCAGGGGTCACTAGCAAAATACACAATGCCGGAACGCTTTTCTTACTATTTTTTGGCTTTCTGTAATAACTTCACGTTGACTACCAGATATCGAACTTGATAACTGTCAACTTTAGTCCATAACTTACTCACGTTTCTTTCATCTTTTCATCATTCTGGCTGATGTGAGGTTTCAGAAACAAAAATAAACACTTTTAATGGTACAAACCAATAATATTGCAATCTAGAAACAAACAACAACAAACCGTCACGCCACTTCCCCGTAAGGGTAGGTAGAGAGGATAGAACGCTATATAACTTCGTCTCTACATTCATACATCCTATCAGGCACGCGCGCCAATTATTCCAACTTTTGACACGTACATCTTCAAATATTTGTTGGATTCGGTCACGCCATGTCTTTCTTGGTCTTTTTCTATTTCTGCATCCATCAACATTTCCATCGTAAATCTTTTTCGACGTCCTTTCACTTTCCATTCGCTCTACATGTCTAAACCAACGCATGGCTAATTTTTTGATTTTGTCGATACTGCTAATTTCAGCCTCAATCACAATTAGCTACTCAAATCAATATGTATTTATTAGAATCAACAATATTGTAATTATATTTAACAAAAACAAGTTTTTGAACCACATGATTTTATAAAACTGAAGTTAAAATTAGTTCAAGCACTTAGTAATCAAATTAAACCACATGAATATTCAGAAAATTTGCAATTGGTAAATTTTCAAAATGGATGGTTTTGCTCGCCTTGTTCGCTTTTCGTCACCTGCAGTTCGGTTTTTTTTAGCTCTTTTTATTTTTTAGCTTAGACTGTAATTATTGTTTTTTTTTTTAAATATTAAATTGTTTGATTTTTTTCACTATTGGAAAAAATATTTCATCTTTTTATATATAATTCCTCCGTACGTGTGATGTCACCGTACTTCTCTTAAACGGCTTAACCGATTTACGTGCGGTTTTCAGAGAAATATAGATCTTTGCGTTGTGCGTGTTCGTAAATGTTAAAATCTTTAATCGAATATGTAAAAAATAAGTAAGGAGCATAACTGTTTTATTCATCAATCAACCAGGGTTGCATTCGAGGAGAATACGTTTGCAAAAAAATGGAAAGATGTTATTTTATATATATATTTATATTTTATATATTTTATATATAGTATAAAAAAAGTTTGTTTTTGAATGTTAACAAACAGCATTTGTTTTTTGTGGATCTCCATCAGATTATTTCCTCATAATTTCTACCCATTTATTACTTTTTATTGGATTTTTGGTAACACTAAAATAATATTAAATTCAATGCATTTTTAAAAATCGTATTCCTAAAGGAGCGTAAAATCATATTTGAATGCATCGGACTGTGTCCAAAAAACCTCCCATTTTGCCCTAATTTCACCTCCCATTTTGCCATAATGATATTAAATTTTGTAACAGTATGCATATCTTCCAGCCGCATGATATCCGACAAAAATGGCCCATTTCACAAGTATCGTCTAAATTCTAAATCTACACGGCACGGTAAAATTAGGGAGGATTTATGTTTATTACATTTTTTTGTATTTATTTCAAATTTACTCTGCAGCTACTCTTTGGTAAAAATCTTGCAAAGAAAATCGAGTGGAAATTAGTTGGCCTTATTGTGTGCTAGTTATTGCGGTTGCCTGGCATTAAGTAAATTAATATTATTAAAAAAAACATTCTACTACAATAAATATCAGTCAACTATATGTTATTTTATCAAGCTGGGAGGATTTTCGCCATGGTGTAAATTGGGCCATTAACGTGGTGTGGTATCACACAGTGGGCTCGTGGTTCGCACGTGTACAGTAATCTAGTTTCCGTGAATGTACTTTAGATGGAGCATAATATATGGTATACGTATATAATGTCTCTACAGGCCACTCTGTCAGCAGTCAACTCTAGAGGTCCTCGTCCCGGAGTTTAGACGTGCACTGCTGACAGGCTATAGCCATGGATGTCCAGATAAACAGTATAATTAATAACGTATATGAGGGTATTGGAAGTAAAGTAAGAAATCTCCACCCAAAACAGAAAATAGTCGTTGATGCCAAAATTAAACTATTCATAAAAATCTACCTACCCAAATAATAGCGTAATTCAAAACCATTTCTTAATCTAGCAAAAACAGATTTCAATTATACTACTTGACATCGCTAACTTAGCATTCTCCATTGAGTTGGTGAAGCATATTTAGAAATTTCAGAATTATTTTTTTAAAGTTTTTCGCTAATATGTCATTAACTCCTTCAATTGAGATTTCTAAGATTGCTTCCAATACCCTCATATGTATGTTTATGAATACATTACGAATGCCCCGACTCCGGCACGGGTCGCTCCTGGTTGTGCCACTATAAGCTTTGACTCTATATATAATAAATCTATGTATTATGTAGGTATATATATTTTTTTAAATAACTTATTACAATAATAAAAATACTTGATAGTTTTATTCCACTTTTATTTATAATTATTTTATATTTTTTTTACCGGTGACCGGGTTTCGTCGTGACCGACACCAGTCTGGCGATGTCGGTCACGACGAAACCCGGTAACTGGTAAAAAAATTATAAAATAATTATAAATAAAAGTGGAATAAAACTATAAAGTGTTTTTATTATTATAATTAAAATGCAGTTCCACCAAGAAATGTCAGTAGAAAAAATCAATACGTTAACTTATCACATTTATTTTAGTACACTCGCAGTTTCATGCAATGGAAATACCCTGGGATTTTAAGGAAAAACGCAAAATTATTAAGCCAAAATCAATGAAAATATGCTGGTTTGTGAAGTAAGAGTCAAGGAATAAACAACATAAAAATATATTATTATGGTGATGATTTATTGGATTTAAGGGCAAGAAAGGCAAAGAAATTAAATATCGCATGATATTTTTCGGTACATGAAAGTTAAAACAAAATTTGGAATTATCAGCGGGAAACAACGAAATTCGTGTTTCAGAAGAGTATAATGACATCTTATCTTTTTTGTCCACCTCAGCGGGAAAGTGAGAATAAAAAAAATATTTAAAAAATTATGTTCAAATAGAAAGTACTGAATTTCAACCAACCTGGGAACCGATTAAGTAATACACATACATGTTCACACTAACGAACGTAAATGTTATGCAAGTTGCAACAAAAAGCTGTTACACAGTAAATTACTTAAATATTTTTTTCTACATTATACATAATTTACCCTTAAGATGGCTTCAAAAACGGTCACCGAAACGTCATAAAGAAACCTCACCGCTTTTTTTCAAAACGAGATACATAATGATAACAGCGATCGTGAAAATCTACACACCTACTTAATAATAACTAATTGTAAATGTGACGTGTCGGACACCATTTAATATTCATTTTGTCTTTTTTTAATATCAATTTAATAATGATTTATATTAGATAATATTTTATACAACTGGAATCTAGTTGATACTTAAAATACTAATATATCAAATTCTATTTGATATTTAATATTTGAACTTAATTTCGATATTTGAAGGTCTGACGCACTCCGAACCTATTGATAACTACTACCCATTCTAAATCACGCTGATGTTTCCCTGACTGATTTAAGCTGTGAGCAACTCGATAAACTTAAACGACTTCAGAATACATGCATAAGATACATTTTTGGTCTAAGGAAATATGACCATATTTCTGATTATCTTAGGCAACTGAAATGGCTCAAAATTAGACAGCGAAGAGAATATTACTCCCTCTCACTTCTGTTCAATGTACTTTATAGTCCACCGCTCCTATATCATTGCGCATAGCAGCTTGCTAGACAATTCCCGAAGACATGCTTGATGGTTTGCCTTTTGGCATCACAGTCACAAGCTGGGCATAATGTTCTTTCATCTCCTGGTGTCACGCCTAACCCTGTTAGGCTGCACCATGTTCTCCTGGGGAGGTCAAGGTACGGTATGTTCTAATCATGTTGAACATCAAGTGTAGGTCAGGCTCCGCGCTCAACCTCTACTCTCATAGCCATGGGTTTAAAAATATTTCAGATACAAAAGAGTCACCAAACTTGATTTGAGTTACAATCATTGTGACAATGGATACTATTAAAAATTAAATATTTTGGTAAACTATAAGAACATGAACACTTTTTTTATAATGAAAATCATGTGAGAGTATATAAATAAACAATTGAACAGCACAGAATGTGATACCGCACAGATTAGAGATTCTTCTTCCTAGTCGGTCCGTCATGACCGAGGATTGTGAATTGTGACCACAGTGTCATACCCCGCATTTCAAATTAAAAAGATTTTTATAGCGATGACGGTACAAATCTTAAGTACATAACGTTACGTACATAAATTATTAATCGATTAATTGATTGATTTGGTGTTTATTTTGTAGAACTCCATATTTAAACTTATAATATTAGAAATCAAACACTGATTTGAGTCTACTGAACACTTTATTTTATTATTACAAATATTAAAAAAATATAAACAAAAATTTCGTCACAATTGTTTCGCCTTGTTAGGGCATTTTCAAACGAATGTACATATTTGTAAAAATAAAACAAAGTGTCCAATAGACTCAAATCAGTGTTTGATTTCTATTATAAGTTTGTATATTATAAAACTGACCCTAAATTAGGGACGCTAGAAACCGGTCGGAAAAGAGTACGAATGATACACAGGAATCCAAAGAAGTTCATTGTGCAAATTATGTCAGTATTTTAATTAAACAATTTTCATTCTGCTAGAGAATTATCGGAAATACAAAATAATATTACATAAATGAAAGCGAAAATGCGTTTTATTTCCATTATCTAGAAGCAATTCTAACGGTCTTAAAAGTATTTCGAGTTCCTGGTCCGCTAAAAGCTTTTTGTCGAACTTAAGGGCTTAACCCCACCTTAAATCACTTCCTTCTAATAGTAATTGTAAACCGTCCAGGGTACAATTTTTCCGAAAATTTTCTCCTCTTGAAGAAATTTCGTTTTTATTAACGTTTTATTTACTTATTTAATATTTTATTTGAATACAAGCCTTCAAAACGGAATGTCAAGTGTAGGAAAGTAAGCATTTTCGACACCCCCTTCTGTTTGCGTTCAATCCAAGGAATAAAGCTGTCAAAGTTGCTTGCGATATTTGCGCAGTGTACGGTGAAGATGATATGAATTATTAACTGTTTGATGTAAAATAATGACAAAAAAAACACCCTTGTAAGTAATTTGTTGTAATTTAGATATGCTGTAGTTAAAGTGCCCCACGCACCACTGAGTATGGATAGGGTAATGATGATATTAAATTATGCGGTATTAGTTATATCATTAATAAGGTGGTTAAAAACAGCTTTTAAAGTATTTTGATTTTGGGTGAAATCTACCGATCTACCGAATGTAATCGAAATTCTACCGAATTTTAAACATTTCAATTTTTTCTAGTGAATTTTCTTTTACTATCTCTTCGTCTCCAATGTAAGCAACCCACTTATAATTGAAAAACCATAACCAAACTTTTTTCTCTTTGCTCAGAAAGCTACTTTTTCTGCCATCTATTTAGTCGTCCATTATACATGTGTTGATTTTTTTATTTTAATACAGTTTAGTGCGCATGGTTGCGTTAATTAAGGAATAATCTAATTTTATAAAATAATATTTTTAACGATTCGTGTGAGCATTTTTTTTTTATCCGTTTCAGATTTTACTATATTCATTTAATATTTTAAAGACACGTTAGGGTTATATTAATGTATTCTAAGGTCAAGTCAGTCAAGTGTGATTTTAACGTTGATTCATAATTGGTCTAAAATATTATATTTTAAGTTGATACCTAGTAAAGTAAATCATTGAAGTATTTATGTTCAATTAATAGTATTTTTGAGTGTTTTGTATTTGTCTTTGCTTTTCGTGTGTGATAATGTTGTTGTTGTCTGCCATTAATCGATAACCCGCACATTTTTATAATAGAATTGGGTTTTGTATTTTTTTTAATCCCTTCAAACAAAACTTTGATCAATTCATATCATTTTCATTTACCACGAGTCGCGTGGATTATTTTAAAAATAAAAATTAATAAGCAAAAATTTATTTTTAGATTATGGAGCTACTTTTTTGATACTCTGGAAATTCTCGAAGGTCAGCATTAGTATCGATTTGTTTACATCTGGATTATATAAGAACTAAATCAAGATAATCAAACTTTTTGATAAGCTGCTTACAGTAAGTAAGTTCAAGCAGTTTAGTTGCCACAAGTCGATAGTATAATAGTGCTAATGTTTGTTTTTCTCTTTAGCTTAAGTTAACTAATCTTTGGGTTTTTTAGAGTGATTTAAGGGAAATACTTTAATCAGTTGATTCGATGCATTATGCTATAAAATATTGAATAGTAACTGTCTATAAACATAAACTACATTAATAGATAATTCAATTTCGATTGAGAACTATTTAAGGAAGTAATACGAAAACATATTCATTTATACTGGGCTTATGACTTGTCATAGGCTAGTTAAAATTACATGTATAAATGAACCATATATTTTGTAGATATAATGGGCGGCAAGAGAGCGGTTTCAATATTTGCAATGAATATTTGGAACATCGGTTATCTGAACTCTAGTCATCCGACTTGAAATCAAAATAAAGACTCGTAATCGAGTTTCTTCGTCTATTTAAAATAAATTTTAAAAATGATCTCAGTGTAAATTCTGTGTTTTCTTGTTAAAATCGCCCAAATTTCATGATTAATCCAATTATACGTATTTCTGCATACCCGGATAAAGTGAGTACTACTCATAAGTGAGTTGTTTTACATTTCATCCATCAGTTACTCTGGAGACGTCGCTTAGTACGCATCTGCTGATTTTATTTCAATTGTCCCGTGTTGTGTCGTTTGCAAGTGTCAATACACTGCTGGGATTAAAGGGGGAAAATCGGTGGGATCATATTTCATATATATAAGTAGTGAATTCAGAAATATTATTATTTAAGAATTCAATTATTTTACCATCAGTCAGATTGTTAAATAAAACAAGTCAGACATTTTTCCCCACTAATAAATCTGCATAAAGATTATATTTTAGAATAATTATAATTAGTTTTCTTTGTTAGCAGCAAACAGAAGATAGTGAGCTTTTTGACCCGAAATAAAACTTATAATATACAATTTTTTTAACATTCCCAAATTCAACATGTTAATGAACCATAGGATACGAATAATAAGAAAATAATATTCCTGATTTTGATAAAACTGCGTTGCATCGTATTGTTTAACCTAGTACATACATTATATAGCAAAAACATCTTAAGTCTATTAGAAGCTTTTTTCTCTTTCATTCTCCAATAGACTGATCAAATGAAATGTACAATAGACTGAGCCGAGAGGTCGAAATAAAGACCTTTCTTTATATTTTTGCTGTGGATTTTATTCTGTACAACCCACGAAAATAATAAAATGTTTTGATTATTTTTAAAAATTATTTCCTAGATTAAATGGCCCGAGGTATTTTATAATACAGTTGTCCCATAAAATACACATGCAATAAAGTTAACAAACAATAGTAAGTTGCAGTTATGTCTCTTGCACAGTAGGTTAAAAAGTAAATAAATAATTCATTAAAAATGTTCAAAAAGATACAACACAAGTCATTCGTGTGTGCAACTCAATTTTACATAGTTTAAATCAATAATAGGGAAACATCACTTTTTTTAACATTTTTAAAGTTAAGGTCTATGAAATACTGCCCAGTAAAAAAAAAATTGTTTGCTAACTATTAGCTACATAAAAAATATTTTTTAATTTGTAATTTTGAATTCCGCAAAAACAGCCATTTCATTGGCCACGCCCCTTATATGTCACGATTCATATTTATTTGTTCCTGGCCATTGAAATTTGTTTAGAACATTATCACGAATCTTGACGTCACAACAACCGAGGTCAAACACGTCACGGTTTTCTAGAAACGTATTTTTATTTCTTTTTTACAATTGTGTATGAAAACATTTCTCAACAATATCCATTTTGATTTTGAAAATACAATTGATTATTCAAAATACATTGCACATATTTTTATCGGTTTTCGTAGTATGTGATATTTTCTTATTGTATTAGGTACCGAAGTAGAATTATAAGTTTTCTTTATTTATTTATTTATACATTTTATCATCATTACATTTTTTTATTCAAAACTTTACCCACCTAACAAGGGTACATACCCCGTTCTAAGCTAGGCGATTACAATTTAACACATAATTATAATGTATCAGTTGATTTATTTTTAAAAAAGAACAAAACATAAAATACACATATTATTACTACTATACACATATTCATACATATATATCAGTGAGTTCGGAGACATTTATCAATAATGAAGCATTTTTTTAACCACTTCCACTGTGGATTATGTGTCGTTACTTAAATAAATAAAACTTTCATCATTGCCATTATACCCCTTGTCTGCACCCGTTGGTGTATAAGGGACTGTATTAGTACACTTAATGCAATGTAAATCAATCGTATCTTATACAAAGGTGAGGTGATCAATCGTACGCTTCATGTGCCAGTCCAGAAACATAAAATATTCCAGTATAGACTCACGTTTTTAGTCTGTAGTGCATGTCAACCTTCTTCAGGAATCGAACCTGGGACCTCAAGCATGGTAGGTGAACACGCCAACCACTACACTACAAAGTGGACTTATCTCTACTCGATACCTTGCGATTTTTACCTGAGAGCAGCCAGTCGCAAACATCCAAGATCCAAGATTCTGGCCACATTTAATAGACATAACTGTACTATTAAAGAAAATTATTAACGTTTATCTAATCATTGGTATTTCCGAACTTACATGTCCTTTTTTTCCGCCATTTAATAGGACTTTTTTAATGTCGAATGGATATTTCAAATAATGTAGTAGATTATAAATAACACGATAGAAAAAAAAAAGGTTTTACAAAATAATCAACGCAGAATTATCAAAATTATTATCGAAATAGTTATTTTCTATGTACATAGAGCAAAAAAGCAAGGAATATTTGTTTTATTTACTCATACAAGTTCGATTGGGAGTTAAAAAATTTTCTTCTAAAAGAACAAAAATCTTCTAATGAAGGTATGCATGTGTGTTAACCCTTCGCTGTTTGCGTGCGTCTGTGTGTTCGCACTTCAACATTTAAAAATCAATTCGAGCTTTGCATGCAGTGTTCGCTGATTGGCCAACGAAACTAACTCGCTATTAAGAACAAAGAGCGCGATATTTAAAATGGTTTGACGAGCTAGTTTGATGGTTTACTTAGATCGATTTTCAAATGTTTTTAGGCACGCAATGCCTACATTGCTTCTATGGACAGATCGTCACTGATATATTTTAGCACATATTTATAAATAAATACATAATTTTATATAAATACATACATATATCTATGCGCATACATAAAAGACGTACAATTTAATTAATATAGGGCGAAAATTCATGATCGCTAATTGTTTTATTTTATTTTTTTATATTTCATTTTCACCATCCACTAAGAATTCTTAATCCGCAGTGTAAACAAATAATTAACAATCAATGGAACTAAGAGTCGTAAAGGAGTGGCTAATTCAAATGTTTTCTCGTTGAAAGTACAATTGACCGTAGTTATACAGAAAGCAGCTAGCCATAAAAAAGTGAAACTGAGATAATAGCCATTTTGTGAAAAGAGTGAATTATAAAATCTACCCAATAGTCGAAATGTTTTTGACTTTAACAAACGATAAACAATAAATACAAAAGTTTTTTTTTAAATAAAACAAACAAGAATCTTATTATATATTTGACCAGTTTAAAAGATTTTTAAAGTACCATAAGATTTTTGGGTGTTTTCTGCAAATTGAGAAATATCGTTTTTGTGATTGACACCTTTATCCGAATGTGATTAATACAGTTTTTTGTATGAAAGCGGTCTGGCTGTTTTTAGCAAAACATAGGATCAACCCAATAACATCAAAATCTCATTTTTCCAAAATTGTGGACTGGCTGCTTTCTGCATAACTACGTTCAATTAATTATGCTACTAGACATATTTGTTTATTCAATTTTAGCAAGGCTATTAAAAATATTGTTGCATTCATTGGCATTTAGATGTAACCGCTCTAATGGAGAAAACTGAGCATAATTTGTTTAAATGGATTTTTTGTAGAAGGTTCAAATCCCGGTGGAGTGCTAAAGTTAATTACATTTATCAAGCAAGGACAATCTATTAAATTATTAAAAATGTTTTGTATTATAACAACATAAGCAACTATGCGTCTAGTTGGAAGCGAGGATACATGCAAATTTTCTTATAATAAATCGTATATCTCAGAAAGGGGTAGACTTATAGTATAGTTAATACTTTTGCTAACTTTCTTTAGACTCGACTTTCTGTGACCAAATTAGATACACATCCTAACTAAGACCTTGCCAGTAAGCTAATTCTGTCAAAACTTTAACAGTCCGTTTATGGAGTTGTTATGCGTTTTCTTCCACAGATGCTTTTGCGTTTGCCGAGTAACCAATACCCAGAATGCATTTTTATTTGTATGTTTTTGACAGGACTTCTCGATAACCCTACACTATTAGCGTTTTCTTACTGTGATATTTTATTTACATAAGCAAACCAGATACTTTGCAAATTTTATGGGAGACAAGTGGGAAATATTTCTCATCTTAAAAAAAACACTCATATCCTTCAAGTCATAAACGTAATCGTGTTGTTTACTGGACAATATTCATCAAAAGACATGATTTATAATATGCCATTAACAATAAATAGTAAAAAATAAATAATTACACAACTGCTTTGAATAACAATCACAAAAAGAAGCGTTATTTGCATGATTATTTTTAAAAAATCATCTTTCTAATTCATAATTCAGTGTTGCCAAATTTAAAATCATTATTTTAATATTATCAAAAGTGCCGAAATTTAATTTATTAACTTTTCATAACCACAAAACATTGGTTATGGTTATTTTTTTATCAAATACGTGATAATCAAATTAATCAAATTCAACTCTAACCATATCGCTCGCTTTATCATTCTCACCTAGTCCAATTTTGTTCCCTTTCTTACTTAATGTTATATCGATGATTTTGTATTTATTCCTGTACTTTTACTTGTATGATACGATGTCTGTTTTTTATATCGTGTAATGTATTATCGTCCTTGTAAATGCCCATTGGGCGTTTACAAATAAATGTTCTGTATTATTATCTTAATTACTGCAATTCATCACTAATATGTCACATTACCGTACGTATCTAAATTCTACAAATAACTTATTATATAGAGACATTTACGACGGTGAATAACAAAACTTTATGAATATTATTAAAATATGTAAGACACTGACTGTTGTATTCCCATTTCGTGTTTTCAACTCAACGTAAAGTTAACTTCTAAAAGGATAATAAATCTTTACACGCCCATAAAAATAGCGTGGCCGTGGTGTTAAGTTAACACGGGGTGAGAATAATACTCCCAGAATCACTATTCCAGCGGGGTTTTATTGACATTCAACAGGTAACGGACGCTCGGGCCGTGGGTCGGGGTTTGGGGTTAGGGGGGAGAGGTAAAGGTAGATGTATAGAGGGGAGGGGAGGGTCACGGGTCGTAAGAATAAATATGTTGGTACATAAAGGTGGATAAAATGTCGATACAAGGAAGAAGTCCAGAAGCTTCGCATACCACACATGTACATGTTCATATTAAATTTTTCTTCTTATCCTTATCCACCCTTAGTCTCAGGTGATGGTTTGTGGGCATATATTCACCTTTCATACCTTAACGAGACCATTAACCCGGCTCTTGGAAGACGAAGTCACCTTCTCAGTTCTCACTGGAGTAATTCTCATTCAGCGCGTCCACGTCACGGGGGTGGGTACTTTTCACTTCAGTAGACCGAAGTGTTTAGGTGAGGACTCAGTGTTGCGGGATATAACGCCATCTCTTGCGCAGGGCTACGGGTGAAGACCTCAGTGGCTGTGGTGGCGGAAATGAAATGCATCAGTATGGCGGAACAGGCGGAAGAGGCACAAACTTTTGCAGCCGAACATACTTCGGGCTGTAGGCTATTGGGAGACAGCGGCGTCGGGCGGGACGTTGTGTCGAGGATGGCAGCAAATGAATAATAGCAAACGGTGGCATCCAAAGCCGGGGTTACAGTCTCGGCGTCAAGTGGCAACCAGCCGTAAAACAGAAACCAAACAACAAATCTTCTAGTTCCAAGTGTAGACTGAGGACTAGGAGGACTCACCCCAAGTAAACAGACATACTGCCAGGAAGAAGAAGAAGATCCTTATCCGTACATATTGGTAAATAGGTGATCATAGGGACAGAACACTACGAATGCAACAAATATATTTTTTTAATATAGTACCTATCGCAGTTTCACAAATAGTTTTCACTTCTGGTTTATAAAATACTAAAAATTGAATACGAAAGATAAGGCAATTTTTTGCCTTTTTGAACTTTAAAATTGCTTTCAATTTAAGTAAATATGTTTATTGGAATGGAAAGACTCATACACATGTTTCGGAAAATCATTACCATACTGATAAAAATCTTTTTAAATGCATGATGTAATAGTATAAGTTTTTAACCTATAATTTATTTTATTTTACATTTAGTAAAATTTGTTACATAATTATTAAAGCCCTATATTCTGAGGACCTGGCCTTAGAAGGAGAGATTTAGTAATATGAGAATGGTTGCCATTCGCTCAGCAGCCGTGCTCTCTAAAGACCTGGTCTTGGAGGGAGAGAATAAATTACCGGAACCCGTCACATTAGGTCTACACAAATCAACAAATTACAACAGACCGAGAACATTTAAGAAAAGGAAATATGGAAGTCTAGGCATTTACAAGGCTTCTGACCTGTCATTGGCTGGTTTGTTTTAAAGCCATGTTTTAACGCCATATTTCTTCGATTCTTCCATCTGTTGATTTTAATGAAGTAAAAAAGCTGAAACGTCCTGTATTTTTGCGAGCTAGCAACGCCTGAAAACAATTTTCCCATTTTTTTACTTGACCAGTTGGTTAAATTTATACTTTTTTAGTTTGTCTTTTTACAAGTACATTTTAGAGAAAGGAATATGGAATTCTAAGCATTTACAGGGCTTTCAACCTGCCATTGGCTAGTTTAAGTGGCTAGGTCTACACAGGTTGCAGGGACGTCAAAAGCTTATAATGCACTTACCTTTGTTTTTCGGAATTAGAATAAAAATTTACAAATTTTTGTACAAGTTTTTAAAAAAATATGTATTTATGGTTAAAATGAACTGAAATTAAAAAAAAAAACGTGGCCCTTTGCTAGTATATTGATATGTGTATAAATAGACTTTACAAGGCATCAATTTCCAAGACAATCATTAGATACATGAAATTCCATATCCTCTATTATAGGTAAATTGGCTGAGACCCCTTATTTTAATTAAGGGGTCTCAGCCAATTTTCCCCAATGAAAACGTAAAGGAAAAAGAAAAGTTAACCGTTCTTGTTTTACTAAAATCGTAACTTCAGTAATCTACTTTTACACACACACAAAAGACTGTAAACGCATCATTACTGTACGAACAAATTAAATACGGGGATCTCATTTAGGACATTATCGTGTTCATTAACTTTTCTTGTATCTGTAAATGTGAATACCCACCATTGTCTTTATACATACATACATAAATACATTCCTTTAAGTAAATGGCCCTTACTTACAACACACATTTGTGAATTGCGACGATGCCAAATGAAATGTTCGGTAGGTACTTCAGAACAGTCAAGAGGATGGGAATACATGGCGAGGTAGGGTTTAGTTCGCTCAACGTACGTTTAACGTCAAACTGGGGGAAAAGTAACAGAATCTCTTAACTCTCACCTCTCAGTTAAAGTTTACTCGAGGGTTGACAACTGGGTCTGGGTCGGCAGTTACGCGCGGGAACTGGGAGGAATTTATCGCGTGAATTTTTATACTTCTCGATTGTTCTGTGATGGGATTATTGAAGGTGAGCAGGAATTAATATTGCAAGGGGAATTTTTTACCAGTTATCGATCAACGCCCCCCGAAATCGCGGTGGGGGTTTAACAGTTTTTCCCTTTTAAAAGACATTTTGGTCAGGGCGGGTTTTATATTATTTTTGACTTGAGAGAAATTGATTTATTATTTTACTGAAAACACTCTTTCTCTCTGTTCGACTCGCCGCGCCGGTGAAAAGGCTGAAAAAGAAAGATAAATTTCGATTCTATTTTAAGTGACATTCAATCTGAAATATTTTTAAAAGAAAAATTCACTATTTCAAGACGATTTTCGGTATCTACCTATTTTGAGTACTGATTTATAAATTATCGTTAAATTTATACATAACAAGCGTGAAGGCGATAGCGATTTAATTAGTGGGTAATTCCCTTCCTTGCTTTCATAAGCTAACTGACTTTCGTTGTGATCAAACGTGACGGTACGCATAAAAATGCCATCTTGTGTGATGAAAAAGTGCTGTAATTGGACTGCAACTGTAAATAACAGAACGGATGTAATTTATTTAACTACTAATTCAATAAGTTATATTTGCATTTAAATAATAATATTCACAACCAACTTCGAAATCCACTTCCCTATACCTAGGATACATAGTAATGGAAATGATTTTAGAACAAATATTCGATATTTTCAATACAAATGCTGTTCATGAATTAAAACGAATTCTCACTCGTTATTTATTAGAAAAATAATGGATTTATTTTTAAATGTAATATAAATTTAACTTTGTTTCCTAGAAAACGTGATTTTTTATTTCTTTATTTTATATTTTAGATATAATTTAAATTTTACATTGGTGGATTTATTGCCAAATGGCAACTTCTTCCAACCAACTTGTGATGACGATTTAATTAAATAAAGGTTTTATTTAGTTCATTTAAGTTTTTGAGTTTTTTTTTTTTATTGTTCAAAAAACTTAGATTTTTTAAAATACTAATGTTGTATTATTTTTTCAATTATTATTATCAAGTTATTTTCAACTTTACTGTGTTATATTTATATTTTTAACATAATATTTTCTCATTGTTATTGTTATATTTTATTTAGAGATGTTATGTTTCTTTTTTACTTTTTGTTTTTTGTATTATATCTTGACTTCATTTTTTTTGTTTTAATTATTTTATTATTTTATACTATGTAATACACGTTTATTGTGCACTGCTGTCATTATTTCTGTAAATTATTTTTTTGTAAAAGGTTCTTTGAACCGTTGATGTATAAATAAATAAATAAATAGCTATGGCAACGAGTTACACAAATAGTAATAAATACGAATTAAGGAAATGTGTGCAATGTGCAGGTCTTTCTTTTAGGTTATCTTAAATGAGTTTTTATGTGTATCGGGATTTGCCATCTCTTTATTTATTGAAATCAACACAATATTTGGTAAATATGACATTTAGTTAATAAAATGGTATATTTTATTTTTCTCAGTGCTATGTACTATTTTAAGAGATTTGTGTGCTGGATTATCTAAAATGTTAATCAATTTATCCTAGCCGGACCGAAGGGGGGGAATCGAATCCCCCATAGACCGATTTTAATTCGATAACTCAAGTATTATTAAAGGTATTTGCCATATATTTTTTTTGCAATCGTGAAAGTAACAGAAAGAAGCATTTACTTTTTTTGTTTTTAAATTATGAGATAGTTTTTTTTTTTTAGTATTAAAACAAAAAAGACGTAAATAATACAAGGGTCAATTTTACTTCCGTACATAGGGGTTCGACAAACTAACAAAAATTAATAAAATACACGAATGAGTAAAATATGTGTACGCGAAAACATGAATAAATTATTGCACGCTCATAAACACTTCTAACGTTTTATTCTCCTGACGCCATATACAAGTAGGCGCTGGAGTCGTTTGGTCCCCTGTTTGAATCGTGTGTAATTTTTGGATGCTTAATGAGGGAAAGGTTAAGGAAATGTGTGCAATGTGCATGACTTTCTTTTAGGTTATCTCAAATTAGTTTGTATGTAAAGTTAAAACGATATATTTTGTCATTTTTGTAATTTATTTTGGTTTTAAATGAAATGTCAAGCTCACATCAAAACACGGCTGGCGATTATAAAATTACTAAATTCGCGTTGGGCACGAGTTGAGTGTCATAATTTAAGAAGGCTCAGGGTAAAACGCTGTCTGACTTTTCTTCATCAACACGCATTCGCGTTTTTCTCTATAGATTTTGGCACTAGATTAGTGATTTTTGCACGATTTTGATTCGAGCACGATGAGGCCTCTTAGCCAATCACACGTGGAGATAAAACAAAAAAACAAACACTTATTACGCATATATCAAAAGCTTTAAAAAGTCCAAAATAAATAACGTGGGTAATTAATTACGAAAAAAACGTTTGTTCAACCAGCTAATTGCAGGCAAGCTAACGTTCAGGCAGGACAACGTCTGTCGGGTCTACTTGTATTTAATAAATATGACATTTATTTAGTCAAATAATATCATGTATTTTTATTATACCTCAGTGATATGTACTATTTTAAGAGATCTATGTGCTGGGTAATCTAAAATATTAATCAATTTATGAATATTTATTGATATTTTGTTTACGCATATTGATTACATAAATAAGGTACAATTGAACCATGCCAAAAGCAGGACTTTTAAAATTGGAATATTTTAAATAATGTTAAATGATGTTGTTTCATTTACGATAAAAATACAGTCAAACTACAGAAAAAGACAACCGCAAGCCGGTCTAATTTTGCCTAGCTAAAATCGAAAAAATAGATGTTTTGCTGTCCCGTTTTTAGTACCCTAAAACTAAACGAATTTGGTTATTTTTTTAAGATAGAGAATCAAAATATAAATATCTGTATTAATATTTAATCTGTTTATCGAAATTATTTATTATTTTTGTATACCGTACGTCCGAAGATGGCAGATAAAACTGGGCGCTTTTTAAGTTTTTGTTGGTCCTAACTCCCATAAAAAATCATTTATCAAAAAGAAAAACTCTAGAAACACACCAATGGTAAATATCTATAGTATGTAAAAAAAAACATGTATGTAGTGCTTTCCTTAATATATTCATAGTGCATTCCAGGAAGAAATGCGAGAATACGTACGTATGAAGAAAATTGAAACCCTGTTTTCTCTTAAAGGGGAGTAATAGCTCTAATTAGTAGTAAATTAAATGTATATGTAAATATAAATTATTGAATTTTGTCACAAAAATTACAATAAGAGTCAAATCATTAAATTGAATTAACCATTCGGTAAATAGTTGTGATTCAGTTATGATTAAGACTTTCTACTATTTATTCAGTCTAAATCGAGTTTTGAAAAGGCAATCAGTCTTGAAATGCGATTTATTCCAATGAAGTTTGCTGATCGGGGTCCCTCAACTATCAAAAGACCAGATGCTCTCTGAAGTTCTGCAGAATTACTTCTGGAAAATTCGATTGCCTCCATAATGAAATCTTCTCTCGGCGTTAAATAACAATGGTAGAGAGGTTTCGCATAATTGAGTAGGTGGTCTTGGGTCCTAAGTACTCAAAAAGGACTTAAGAAATTTGGTTTTATTCTAAATAAACATAATAAACTACCACCGCACCGTCGTGCATTAGAGAGATAGCGGATTGTAGTAAGATGTTGTAACGAACTATTATTGAAAATAAATATATGAAACTCAGGGCCTTACTTATAAACCAGATGCACAATAATATAATTTCTACCACAATGCTGAGGCATAACTTTATATCAGGTTTATTAATTCAAACTCAAATGTTGTAATTTGTTTCATAAATTATTTTAATTAAAACATATACAGTCAAAGTTTTAGAAGTTTCGATAACAATATAATTACATACTAATAGATTTTGGAGTTTCATTTTAAAGTATTTTAACTATATCTAAAAACGTCATGTATTCAAATGTAAAATTTAAATTCAAATAATAATGTCATCATTATTTGGCATTTGAAAAATCACATTCATAACACAAAATAACTTAATATACAATGTACAGTGTGCACATTATAAAAATGACTATATATTATCCCTAATAGTACATTATAATATACTAAGCATATTTTCTAATGTTAGTTTTGTGTGGCATCTGTCTATGTACATTATTCAATTAATCCATTTTGGTGGCAGTTGGATAAGAATGATTACTTGAATCTTTATTTTTTTGTTTAATCGCCTCCACTCCAGTTATTTGATTAAAAAAATATTAAACACAGTTCTAATTCGGAACAAAACAAAACATCTGATTAAATTTACACAAATGCAATGACTTAATCTGAGAATTGAACCTAGAACTCCCTTACAACTTAACACAGGCGCTGCGATTAATACAATTATGTCGGTACCGATATGTTTTCTTGTTGAATTTTTGCTAATTGAATGTAAAAACATGATATTAAGTAATATTTTAATAAAATTAGTAACGTACGATCTTTGTGTACAGTCGGATGAATAACACAGTTATGTAGATGAAATAGAACCAGAATCTTTATGGAGTGCTGTAGAGTAGATGGCTGCTCTCGGGTAAAAACCCTAAATAAGGAAATCGAGTAGAAATAAGTCCGATTCTTGAATATTATAAACTGCAATCTTTTATTGTTCTTTTGCTGGCCTCTAAAGCATAAGACTAATCACCTTTGCCTAATTTTTCAGATGACCGAACTAAACTGCATTTGGTTTACCAATGCAGTGCCCTATGCATCTCCGGGTGTGGAAAGGGGGACGATGATCTAGAAATGATTACTTAAGCACGTCACAAATGTCTCCGTACCTGTAATCTAAAAGTTTTGATAATCTACTCTTATTTATATTGTGAATTTTAAATATGCTCCGGTAGATAATTCAGTACCCTGTACACTTAAAGATGTACGATATAAAGATTAAGTTTAAGTTTTCCTTGTGGAATTTTCCCGGTAAAATGAGATTAGGATATCTCGAGATAAATATAAATCTACCACCCCAAAACCCCCATCAAGTCACTTTGTTCTATCATTATATATTTACTCATCCAACAAGATTCCTGGAAGTGACCTATTTTTATTTACTGCAAAACCTTAAGAAAACCTTCGTGTGTAAGAAAATTGGAAAAACATACTTACATGCTGATTCAATTTAAGTGTCATACATTATTTTTATTCGCACAGTTTCACAAAAACAATGTTTTACCTTATAATGAACGACAATTGTTTTTTGTTTTGTGGAAGCAAATTATTTGAAATCACAATCGCCTGTGATTAAAATATTTTTTCCACGTATGCGTATAACATACTGGCACAATTATAAACGTAGGCATCTATTGCACTTTTAATATTATTAAGTATATTCCAATCAATACTGAAATAGTATTGACGGCAATCCAAATGGCTGAAAATCCGATTTACATACAAATCGTTGGCAAAAAATTTCAATGTGTATATCTGTACTCAGAGGTAGACGGATGCAAATCCAGAATTTGATGAAATAACATTTCCATTTTCGTATCCAGTTTATGATTGTGTCCATTGATTTTGAAGAAATGTAAGTCAAATGAAAGAAAAAAAAAGAACCAATGTATAAATATACTAAAAAAGCTAATTAATGCTATAAATGATTAGAAATCACTTAAAGAAAGTAGATTCTTCAGGCTCTTGTTGAACATTTGACGTTGGATTTGCATCCGTCTGCCTCTCAGGTACAGATATTATTATCATCATTCTCGTTACGCACCCATTGGTGTTAAAGGCACTGCATTAGTAAACCAAATACGGCCTATGTTGATCATCAGTTACGTGAAAGTAAGTAATCTGTTTTACTCTTTACGTGTCAGTCCTGGGAAAGTGAAATATGGCAATGTGAAACAACTTTAAAAACAAACATTTCATGTTGACCCTCTCAAGCATGGAACCCAGCATCTCAAGAATGATAGGCAAACGCGCAAACCACTACACTACATAGCAAAGTTCGGCGGATTCTATTTCACACCCAGAACTGCATTCTTCATTCCCCTGAGACAAATTTATCAATATTACAATTTATATAAATGCAAATAATTTTCTATAAACTTATTTTGTTTATGTCCAAAAACATTTTTTTTGTTTTTCAACAATATTATTAAATATAAGTAAGATGAAAAAAAAACATTTCCAAATGAAATAAAACCTTAATCAGGGCGTTTAAATATATATTTTTCCATATATCCACTAGCCAAGGCTTTGGGGATTTTCGCTAATTTATTTGTGTTTTTCATATAGTTAGGACCTTGCTTTCGTTTGTAAATACTGTTTTTTTCGTTTATTTTTCCGTTGATTCTTCTAGTTTCTAAGTTCACACAAGACACTGCAAACTACATATATTTAATTTTTCTGCTTTTGTATTACTTATTTAAACATTAACGCCCGAACAACCCTTTTAATATTTTATATAGTAAAACGATGATGTTGATATCAAAAGGTATTTATTAAACATATTATTAGTATTTGTTTATTTTTCTTCATTGAATAAAAAAAAACATAAAAACACAGCCTTTTTTAAAGAATAATTAAACTAAATGTTATTAAATATTTGTATATAACCACTTACTGACTTTTCTATGTCTACCGATTTCGAGACGTTTCATGACATTAGTAAAGTTACAGGAGTTTAAGTCATACATATTACATTGAGGATTAAAAGTAAATAATGTGTTCATATTTCACATTTGGAAGGCTTTGAAATGTAATGTTCCTTTGATCAATAATCAACAACCTTTCAATATAACCCGTTATGCAATGTTCCATAGCAATGGTCACTTAATATCTATTAAACTCATGCCTTCTTCAAACAATTTCTCCAATAACATCAAACAATTTCATAACCTAATCAGTGCATGTAAGAGTAACCAACTAAATGCATGGGGTGTTGGTTTTATATTTTTGTGCAACAACTGTGGAGAAGGTGTAAAGTGGGTTTGGCATGTTGGTTTGATTAGTGTCCTGATAAAGGGACCGGTACATCTTGAAACTGGCAGATATAGAAAAGTCGGTAAGTGGTTGGTTGTAGACAAATATTTTATAACATTAAGCACAATGTTTTACCACAAAGTTAATGCTTTAAACATTAATATATACAATATTTAAACATGAATTAGCATGGTTTTATTCATGAGAGATCTGTTTTAACCAATCTAGTGCATTTTACTCACTACGTTCATAAAAATAAAGACAAAAGAACACAGGTTGACGTTTTATACACGGATTTTTCCAAAGCATTCGACTAAGTTTGTCACGCGGTTCTTAGAGAAAAATTAAAACTGATTGGAATTCACGGTGATCTAAAAAGATGGTTTTGCCCTTAGATAGAAAAAAGACTTCAAGCCGTAGTTGTGGCTGGGTTTGTATCTTTATTTAAATGTGCCCCCTTGGGAGTTCCCCAGGGATCGATTCTTGGTTCTCTTCTTATTAATATTTACATAAATGATATTTTTTACTGCTTTGAGTTTGCCATTTTTTTCCCTGTACGCCGATAATATAAAAAATTTTACCAAAATTAAATCTTTGAAAGATATAACAACCTTTAAAGAGACCTTGATAGAGTCGTTAAATACTGCAATGATAATTTCCTTTATTTAAATATCTCCAAATACTACAAAGTGACCTTAACCAGAAATAGGATAATAATACCATATTTTACCTTATAAATTGCATGCAAAGTTACTGAAGTAGACTGTATTCGTGACTTTGATGTATATTTGGATAAAAAATTGACATAAAAAAAACAAATATAGAGAAGACAGTAAGCAAAGCTTGCAAAACATTAGGCTTTATAATAAGAGTCTGTAAGCCTTTTAACAATCCACATACATACAAACACTACATTTTGCACATGTACGCAGTATCCTTGAATACTGTTCCACTCAATATTCCAAATATATTTGAGAATTGAAAGACTTCAAAAAATTTTTTTGAATCACCTAAACCATCGTCAATATTTACATTTCAATAACTATGAAGAAGCTACAGTACATCAATAAATCGATAACTTACAATCTAAAAGAATCATCAATAATACCGTTTTCCTTTACAAAATATGCAATAACAACTTAGATTGCCCTTAACTGCTTGAAAAAATTAAAATTCGTATCCCTCAACGTACAAATCGGCTGCAACAATTATTTCATGTTGATGTTTCAAGCACGAATAATAATAAGAATGCATCTGTGCTCAGAATTGTAAATAATTTTAACACGTTTTTTGCTGAAATAGGTATATATTTCTTCACTTTAAAGAAATTTAAAGAAAATGCTAGAACCCGAATTAAAAATAATAATTATAATTTAATCTAACTGTACCTACCTAATATTTCATTTTTTGTACACTTTAATGTTGTAATTATTTCCTCTTGTTTAAAAGAAGAAAGAAGGGAGGACTGATAGCTCCGTATTACTCCATATGAATCCACCGGCAAAAGGATTTTTAAGTCCAAGTAAATAAAAAACCTTTTTTTCATTTTTCATTATTACTGTGATATGGAATATATAAAATAAATATAATGGAATGAAGCGGAGTGGCTATTTCTATGTAAGCTTTTTATCTTCTTTTTTGATATTCTATTTAGTATGTATAGAAAACTATAATTGGCCTATAATTTTGGTTTATTTGTTAATATTTATTTTTTTGTTGTAATGGCTGTTGTTTTCTTTTAATAAATAAAATAAAAATAAAATATAAAAAAACTTTTTTATAAATTTGTCGCGATAAACTGTCAACTCATTGGTTGTGATCGGATGCTAAGACATTTGAATAAGATAGTATATACATAATATTTTAACACCTATATAAGATTGAATTTATATTACATATTATGGTCTCGATTTTTTTAAAAAAGCATTTGAAACTATAACAAAATAAAATAATTTAAATTTACCTATATTTTTTAATGCAATTAAATTAAAGAATAAACAATTATTTTGTGGTTTTAATGCTTTTAAGAGAAAACGAGTATATTATTAGGAATACAACTAAAACAATAAAAAAAATATATAATATAAAATACAAGAGGAAAAAGTAAAAGTACAATTTAAACGAAGGAATCGGGTTGTGGTCCCGAGGCTTGTGTAGCGAACTCACGGATCAGAGGTCCAAGATTCAAACCTTATTCTACCTCCTTCTTTCCATTATCTAATAGTGAGTTATTTACAACTCTTTGAAAATGGCCACCAAATTTGAAATATTTGGGTAAACAATAAGAACGCATTTTTTTTATATAAGTAAGACATTCAAATTGACAGTATTTAAATTAAAATATACACAGACAAAGAAATAAGAGAATGATAAATAAAAAATACAATAAATTATACTATATTGAGTTTTTCTACTGACATTTCTTGGTGGAACTGCATTTTAATTATAATAATAAAAATACTTTATAGTTTTATTCCACTTTTATTTATAATTATTTTATAAATAAAAGTGGAATAAAACTATAAAGTATTTTTATTATTATAAATAAATTATACATAAAAAAGATATAAAATTATTTTTATATTACAAAAGCATTATTGAGATAAGTGAATTTCAACTCTTAAAAATTCGTGTTGATCGGAAATATGTTACGTAAGGAAGAATAATCAATTATTATATCCAGTCTTGTTTGTTACATGTTACAATTACAATATTAATATTAATATTTTTAATTACTGTATAAACGGTTTATGCAAAGGTCGTATAACAAATATTTAAGTTATACGAAAAACAAGTTGCTTTTATTTTGAAATATTATGGGTAAAGTAAAAAAATCATATGCTCATAGAAGAAAGAGAATGTAAGGTTTCTATAAAAAATATATATAATTTATATTTGTAATACGAGATAATTATACCTGAATATCGGTAAAAACACAATAAATCCCTTACTCGTAGGCACAATTAAAAGTCTAACAAGCAAATTAACTTTTAAAAAAATATATAGTAATATACCTAATAATATAAATAAAAAGAAGAAAGCCAACAAAAAAAAAAATCTGTCATTAACATTAACATTCTTAATTTTGCTATGCACAATTTTCATATAAATTTGTAAGGAGTGAGCCGAGTGAATAATTATTTTCTACACAATGCAAACTTAGTCTGGTATAAACATCGGATCTGGATGGACGTCGCATCGCTTGAGGTATACATATACTTACGAAAAACGTGTTTTTGTGCATCGTATAAAATACCTAACTCACGCCTACTTCCTCCCCTTAAACAAAAATAAATCTTGCTTGGATAAGTATATTTATTAAAGATTAAAAATTGTAGAAAATTGTGTATAAATTATTGATGTTAGCCATACACTTTACAGAACTGATGATTTTAAAGAATAATAATTATAGTACCTGTAATCTTGTTTTTGATCAAGGTGTGGTGGTAATTAACCAAGCATTCTTGTTATAAATGCCCTAAAAACGGTTTATTTTAAATAATAAGTCGAATTCTAGGGGTCAACCTCAAGGGAATTTATTATGGTATTTTAATAGGAGCAGGGAAGGAGAGACTTTTTAAAAAGATAATATAATGTTTTTCCCTGAGCTGACATTATCCATACGCAAATAAACCCGGTATTAAACTAATAAATGGGAAAAAACGTATATCTTTTAAGTGCCTAAACTATCATATTATTTTCCATCCGTTTTAAATTACCTGTTCAACATATTTTTAGTAACATTTAAAAAACTTCAAATTGACTAAATTAAAGTTAAGAAATAATAAAAAAACAAAGCATGCTATTAATGAATTTTTGATATTATTCCCTCTGTGAGCTAAATTTTAATAAATACCAACGTAATCAATAGGTGATAATTACTATAAGGATAACTTAGGATGTGCCTACGCCTTGTAACCTCTTTGTTGATTGCAAACATACTCCAGTTTGCTTAAAATCCTATATGTTACGAACTCTCAGTTTAAACTAATGTTGAGGTTAATTTATGATCACCTAACCCTCCAGATTAAATATTATCGAAATAAAAACTCGCTTATTAAGTCAAACGAAAGTAAAATCAGATTTGAGAGCAAATGTAGGAAATTGCGTGGTCATAAGCTCTTTACATACGAATTTGAATTGTATGATCGGAAAACGTTAAATTTGTTGAAGCTATTTTCAAATTGTTGCGCTTTTTCTTTATGATTTAACTCTTACTATTTATTTAACCTTTTGCTGACAACATAAAGTGCCTTTAATTTGATTTGTGAAAATTTTAAGTGAGAATTGTTATTAACAAAATAACATGTCAACCTGAAATTAATTTATTTCAAAGATAAATGTTTTTTGCGCCATAACGGGTAAACAGACTCGGAAGTAGTGAATTTCAGTAAAAAAATTAAAGCTTTGTAGCTGAAAATTGATCCCAAAACCCCTATTATTGTTTTGCCCCATGCAACATTGTGGCGATTAAAGGAAAAATATTTTTCAAAAGCGTTACGAAAAAACTTATTGGATGTTTTGAGAATTTTTATTTATTTATTGATATTTTTTAAAAAATAACCGCTGTTTCATGTCGGTATATCAAGCATAACAAATAGATTACAAGAATGCATGTTTTCCAAGAATCCTACATTTTCTTAGAAATAGATAAATTATATTTTCTCACACAACAAAAACTACAACAAAAATGCTTGAACCGTAACTGAAAATTATAATTAAAATGTAATATTACTATATTTGTGTTTTATTTTTTCATATGCTTTCATACAATACTTTTTTTTCTTGTTTAAAAAAAGCTAATCAGCTGTATACTTCTTGTGAATCCGTTGGCAATAAGATTTTTAAAACCGAGTTGGCAAAAAACTTTTTCTTTCCGTACGTTTTATTTGCATTTCATAACTGGTATTTTATTTTTTATTGCACATTAAAATATTAATTTCACATATCCTTTCATCGAATTCGAATTTTCAAATGAATTACTTTTAGTGAACTTATTCTGTAACTTAAGTAACTAAGGTATGCTTTTATATTGTATGTAAATTTTTAAGTAAATTTTTAAATATAAGTTTTAAGCTTGCTTTAGGAAGCCATAAATATTTTTTGTTCAGCCCATTCAAACTTCCGATATAACGTGAAACTCTTAAGTTTTCAAACATCTAACGTCTTTAATGGCCAAAAGTTCTCCTAATCACCGGTACTGGGGATGTGATTTCAAATCATTTCGTGTCGGAAATGTTCTATGAACTAAGTGATTTTGTACGAAATCCCATGATATACAAATTACCATTCCCTATTATATTTCCAGCTCTGTTCAGAATATTATTTAAAAGGCATTCAAAATATGTATGACGTTATGAATATAAAGATATTTGAAAAAATTTAAACAAAAAAACAATTCACGAAACAGTAACAAAATTCAGTTTACAAGAGTTTTTTAGAAAAAAGATGATATTGGTACGAAGCATATCAATCCAAAAAAATGAAATGTGTCATTTGTTTTTCTAAACTGCGGTGTTTCCTTTAATTTAAACGTTTTAAATATCCACGTAAGTCTGCGGTACTAACAATATTATCGCTTATCAATAAATGTAGAACTTAAAAAAAGAGACAATTAATTGGAAAAAGGGTAAAACAGGCGCCGACACGACGTGAGGCAACGCGACACAGCGGAAAATTAAAAGCATATGATGGCAAATTGGCGTCGTTTAAACATGTAAAATGTACCTACGTTATATTATATACAATTACATCGTAATGGACTTCGGGTTTGCTCAAGATAAGATTTAATGTCATGCGGTGCCTTACATTTAACATATCAATTAAAAAAAATGTTTTTTTATCATAATTTTTATAATCCAATGATCGCTGAGTACTTTTTCGTAAAAAGGTTGACAAGACAATATTTTTTTACTTTTTTTGGTTATGTAGTGACTCTGTTAAGACAAATTAATTCCAACCTTACTTCACATCCACCTACCCTAGTAATTTTAGTATAAATACGCAATGTTGAAAGTGAAAGTGACATTATAACAACGCGTATCAACTGCTTTTACAAGCTTTTCAGATACTGTAATTACACATGTGCGCAACCCTTGGCTCGTGAAACGTTTTGTTCTTACCATCAGAGTTTTGATCATACCAAAATTTATTGATGAACTCAAAACAGAGATATATCGAAAATTTAAATAATTTATTTCAATACACAAAAGTATCTAATAGCTTTTTAAAAAATGATCAAGCCTTATTCTTGCTCTCCTGTAAACCTCTTCGCAGTATGCTGATTCGATGAAATACGTAGGGACTGTCGATACCGTTTTTTTTAAAATAATTTCTATTTATCGGGAGATTTTCGAGAACTTAAACAACTAAAATTGTAACAAAAAAAATATTTTAATTCAGAGTGAGTTGGCATGTGAAACGTTAAATCTGATTTTAGTGAAAATTAATAAATACACTCGGAACATTGGAATAATTTCAATCCAGAGCGTGTCAATATTTGTATTGTTACTTGCACCGTGTCTTTTTAATTTTGGTTTAATTCCTGTGATTTTTTTTACACGGTGTTCGCTGACTACTTCAACTTATACGTATGTGTGGATAGTTATTTTGATCCGCAACTCAGCGGAAAATTGAAAACCGTTTTCACAAAGCCAAGACTAGAAAAGGGTTGTCCATAGTTAGGTTTCGTCTTTGGATTCTCTCCTGATATGCAGGAGTGTAGGATTAGACCAGAATCAAAACACAAGAATACCTCATTTTTGCAGTCCAACCGCGGCTAAATTCACCAGTAAAACTCGAATGGTTAGACTCGTAATTGACTAATACCTTGACTTCAACCTCCTTGAAAGATTTTTAGTTGCGCAGCACTTAAAACATAAGATTTTGTATTTAAGTAAATTAGAAGCGTGGGATTACACTTCTCTTCCTGACTTGTGGAACAAAATGTTAAACATTATTTTTACGAATTTCTATACACCACATTAATGTTGAATAAAATATACATACGAAGACGGGTTCCGAGATTACTTCACATAAATTCAAAGTGATTTACTGAAATATTTTACTGTCCTTACACTGGCACTTTAAGTGTAAAACTGATCACATTTTCTTTCTGTACCATATGATTGGAAATACGCTACATTTGGTTTAAAAATGCAGTGTCATATGCACCATGCAGATAAGAATTTAGTGGTTATGATGATGGTTTACACAAATTTACTTACAAAAAAATTACAAAAAATCGATTAAAATCACAACCTTACAGTCAGTTATAAAACTTATTATAAAACTATTAATAAACTAGAAACTAACTATTATTAAACAAATAATATAACTTCTGAGCGTGATGTTTTTTTTTTTTTTTAATTTCTCGTAAACGTCGTGTTACTGTTTTCAATGAACTGCTTGAACATGTTTATGTTTTTTAGTTATCTATAAACTATTCAGTTTTAAATTTATTTATTTAATACGTTTATGTAAATTATAAAAATATGTTCAAGGTACCTATACATACTCGTATCACTAGAGAAAAAAATTAGCCATACAATTGAAATGTGATAAAATTGCAAAATATAAATACCCAGGATTAGAGTAAAAGGAAGGAATTTTCTTTCAGTAAAATGAAAGATGTCGATATCCGAAGAGATACGGTTGAGTAAAGACATTGCTTTTCCTACTGGCATTACTATTGGCAGGCTATAACTAATATATTTGTCTTATATGTTATTCCAATAACTTACAAATTCGTTGAAAGCAATACGATTTTATTTGTTTTATAAATGTATTGGGCTTGGGTGAAGAGAATAACTTGTTTAGTTTACAGTCAATGAAAAATATTATTTAAAAAATGCAAAAATCACACAGCACTCGTAAAGATAGTCATTTTAAGTACAATTACTTTTTATCAGAAACAAAATTGATTTATCTAAATTTAATTGCAACAGACAGGAAAAAAAATTAAATATGGAAGTCTAGGCATTTACAGGGATTATGGTCTTTCATTTGCTAGTTCAAGTGGTCACTTTACACACTGTGTGACATACTGAATAATTTTATCCTTCTCTGTTTCTATAAATTCAGATCTAAATAACTCTCCAAAGAGTGAAAAACAAGCCTTTCTAAAAAAATTATATATACTTAAAATATTGTTCAAGTATAAAAAAAATACCAATACATTTTATTAAAATCAAATGCGTGCAATTTAACCAGAACCCTTGCCAAGTATTTTCAACTGGCATACTTACCTACTCAGGTATATATATACAGAAAAGGATAAACGTCTTGTGTTCTAGTGGATGACGCAATTGGCTGCCACTATTGACGTGAAATATTTATTTAATGGGTGGATTTTCAATTCATTATTTGATAGTTCCAGAATGTGCTTACGAGTTATAAGTAACTCACTATTAAAAAAGGGGGAATCAGGTTTTGGTAGAGCACAGTTCGAACCTATGACCTCTAATTCATGAGTCCGCGACTCTACCACAGGACCGTAACCTGGTTCAAATTGCTGTTACGTTAATACTTACGTAAAATTATGGTGTTATTTAAATCATTGGGTTCGGTTTAAAGCATGACAATGATAATGATATATTAAACTGAACTACTTAGAACTTTTTCATACAAAATTAAACTTTTATTCAAATATTATTTTAACATATTACGACAGAGATGAAGAACATTTAAGAGAAAGTAATATAGAGTGTGTAAAGTGGCCACTTAAACCAGCCATTGACAGGTTATAAGCCCTGTAGATGCCTGGACTTCTATATTACCTTATATTAAATTTTCTTCATCTCTGTTGTTATATGTTAATATAAACAGCTCCCCAGGGAGTTTAATCCAGTCCCTGTCTACAAAAATTTGGACAAACTTAAAATATTGTTTACAAATATTATTTAACTATAAACGTCAACAATATTTTGAGTTTGTCTTAATCTTTGTAGATCAGGATTTTATTCAACCCCTAAGGAGAGTAATTATGATGTATATTTTACGGCAGAGTAAAAAGTGGCCATTAAAAACCAGCCAATGACAGGTTTAATAGCCTTGTAAATGGCTAGACTTTTATGTTCCTTTCTTTAAAATGTTTTTTATTTCCTTTTCTACAAAGTTTGGTCAAAAATACGACAGATACTAAAGTGTGTTTCTGATCAACGTATGCACAAAAGTAAAAATAGTAAGAATTTCAACCGGATTACGGCCTTTGCAATGCAGGCAGGCGAGAAACGTGTCAACATGGCTAATCGTGTTTCAAATATCAAAACACCTACAAACCTACATCGTTCTATAAGCGTAGTCACCTGTAGCAATCCCAGTGATGTTCATTAGGTAATCCAATTACGCGAACTCTTGCTCGTCAGCTCTCCTGGTCTGGTCATCTCACGGTACGAAATTAAATACACAAAAATAGAAGAAAAAGCCGTTGAAAAAGAAATAACCTCAAAATTTGGCACATTAAATGCAGCGTATTTTGATTGTCTGTAATATTTATGGAGCAAGGCGGATAAAGAAGACAGTTCTGTGTGTACGAAATACACCAGAACTCTGGACGAGTGTTTTCGACTCGACGCGCGAAGGCTGCTCACAAATAAAAACCCTGAATAAGGAAATTGAGTGGAAATAAGTCCGCCATGTTGTTTAGTAGTAAATACGTTTTTGAGCTTCTGGGCGCGACGGCTGCTTACAAATAAAAACCCTGAATAAGGAAATTGAGTGGAGATAAATCCGCCATGTTGTTTAGTAGTTAATACGTTCTTGAGCTTCTGGGTTCGATTCCTTGCAGGGTGGATGTGAAATATTGATTTTAAAGGTTTTTTGAACTGCAATATTTTATTTTTTTTTAGACAAAACTGATCACCATGTAACAGTGATCTTTGTGTAACAGTTGATTAAAATACGCTTTATTTGGCTTCCCATTGGAGTGCTCTATTCATCACTGGATTAGTTAAGGTAAATGATGATGTAACATGAAAGTTAGGTTTATTATTTAAATAAAAGACGAGTGATACTTTAACCATCGCTTTCGCGACATTTTCGAGATGGGTATCTTTATTAAGGAGTTCAATGTATTTATACAAAACAGAACCTTTTTTAATATTAAGTTCATAGATTGTTAAAATTTGTTTAAATTTTTATTGTTTAAATGTATACTATGTATTGTTACAAGAAATGTACTATTTTTTTTATGTACCGTCCCAAATGAGTTTTCTCGTACAACTCCTGGGAATATAATATCATGATATTCATGTCTTATATGTTTCATTAATAAATAAAAAAAAAGTAAAGATAGATTATTCAAAATCATATGAAGGTAAATTAAATAATTAATTAAGATACCAATCTCGAAGATGTCGCGAAAGCAGCTCAATAACAATGGCCGTATTTGTCGATAATTACTGACGTGATAAAAAATTCTAATGGATAAGTGTCGGTTAAGGACTTTTAAACAACGTCATAAACATCGTGATGAAAATCTGTGATTGAGCACCAGAAATCAAACCTGGGACTTTAAAAGTAATTAGCAAATGGGCAACAACTACGTTAGGAGGCTAACTTATCTCTATTTGATTTATTTTTTCAGAATTTTTACCTGAGAGTAGTTATGGAGTCAAAAATAGTAGTTAAAAGTTCCAGTTCTTGATTCAGTTTGGATTATTGTTGATAAAAAATAAAGAATAATGATATTTTATTATATTTATGATACATTTACGCTTAATATGGTAATCACAATGCTCGTGAGGATCTAAACGAGATATCAGTGCCCATTACCCTAAAAATACAGCCGTAATTTATTTTTCCGACCCATAGCGGAGCCAGGACGATCGGAATCCGAAAATTAAATGTAATTCTGGTCTCATTGGCATTTATAGTGGGTAGCACACAAAATTCCAACTCTTTATGGATCATTACCGATACGTGCTTATGTCGGTAGAATGATATACTCATATCATGAAGACAATAAAATTGAAACCGTAACGCTCTGGAATTTAATATGTTTTCCGTCAATTCACTTTATTTTATAGCTCTCTACGAATGAACTCAGATAAGTTATGCTTACTTTCGTATGCACAAATTAATTTGCGCCCAGATTTTTTATTGCTTAGCTAATAAATGCACTAAAATTGACAAAGCGATTTTAGGAGTCATTATCGTTAACGACTCATTTTTTCTGTTAGTAGTATCTAGGGAATGCAATCCCGGTATCCCTGGATCCCGAAATACCGGGACCCCCCACCGCTTTTCGGGGCTAAAATCGGTATAAAATTTAGCGAGATCCGCTGGACTGGCAGGATTACAGAGAAGCGTGAATTATGCTTGTTACTACGCACGCGATGGCCCGTGCCCGGTGCCCGTGGACTGGCTAAACCTAGGGTTTCCTAGGACAGCGGTGCCGGTATCTTAATGGCCGTTAATGTTATCAACGCCATTTTCCTAGGAAACCACTCTCTAGTCACCGTTGCGACGGCTGTCCACCGCATCACCGTTCACTACGGCCGTTAAGATACGGGCACCGGTGTCCTGGGAAATCCTAGCTTTACAACTTATAATTATGACGCAATGCAGTGATTTATTCATAGAATATCGATTGTTTTAGATAAATCAAAGTAAACTGAACTAACTAGGTTTTTTTTATTGTTTATTGACTAGTGACAATAATGTCCGTAGCTCTATTTTTGGAATGTCGGTTACGAGCTGTCAACTTATGGCCATCGATATAAACTTATATTAACGTTTCTGATGTTTATATGGTTATGTCAATTTATGTCTTAATCTTTATGCCTAAAAGTATTAAAAAACCACTTAAGATGTACCAAAAAGCTTGTTTGATTTGAAAACGAGGTATATTATGTCTTTATTACGATTGATTTCCTAGGTCTAAGTTCACACGTGGTTCACACTGCTGGATCCTGCTAATACCTGGATCCAGCGGGACTAAGATGACTCGGTCCCGCAAATACCTGGATTGAAATTATCTTGCGGGATTGCATTCCCTAGTAGTATCTAATAAAGTATGAAAATAAGTGTTTTTTTAATTTAATTTTGTTTATTCAGAAAAACAACAGCAATACAAAAAAATATACACAACATTATAAAAAAAACATAAAATAAAGCCAAATCAGTTCTCCACATAAATACAATTATAAAAATCCAGTTCAGTTAGATATAATTCATAGAAGTGCATGTGTGCGAGTTTTTTTGTGTGTGAGGATGCGTGTGTAAAAAAGTGGAGTGTGGTTTTGGTAGGTATGTGAATATGTGTGTGATTGTATATGGGTGTGAGGGTAGGTTTAGGGACAGAGTAAGTGTGTGTTTGATATGAGTGAATAGAAACAACTTAAATTTATATTGTAAAAATATTTTTTTTAATAAAGAAACATAGTATAATATAATAGTATTTTTTGCAGCACAACTCCTCGGGATAATTTGTAGAAGTGAATTAAATCACAGAATACTTAGGCGTTTCCAACATCATATTTGATTGCTGTAATAGCAACTACATATCAAAGCCAGAAACAATTCATCACGGGACCGCCTATCAAAGTAGAAATAGAAATGCATAAGCGAAATATTATCTTCTCTGCCGAAAAAAAGTATCAACAACATGATATTTTCACTACAAAGAAAGCGCTTTTTTACTGTGTGTGCCCAGTGGTGCCGGGATTAAAGCGTTTGCTGCCATACATGAGGTTCCAGTTTTGTTTACTGACAGAATAGAACTACATGCGTATCGGAAAAGAAACATAAATAAACTTGCCTTCGTGTTAACAAATAATCTAGATACACTACAATTTGTGAACTGATGCAGTCTATTCTCCACGAGTGAATAATGATAATGATAATATATTAATAATAAACTATTTTATATGACGCCATTTTGTTAAAAAAAGATCCCTTAAACAATTGTACTAGCAAATATACTGAACAAACTCATTGAAAACTAATAGTTAATCAAATTATCCCGTTCGTTAGTCAGACAAGTCCGGAACAATCGTTATTTGAGTGAACCTAACAGAAGTATTACTAAAATGTTTTTCCCTACAATTTTCCATGCCTATGATTTCAAGAGAATGCGAAAGCTGGCTACGAGCTCACGCAGGCCAGGGTGAAGATCTTTGCGACATCCCATCGGTAATAGGTAATGAAGAACTCACACGAGAGGTAGTATCATACATGATCAATATAGTGCTGGCAATTGGTAAAATAAACCAAAGTAGGGAACAAAATGCCGAACACTCTTCTAGTGGAACGGAAGGCCGGTTGACAACTGTCAACAGGCTGGCTTCTCCTGAAGAGCTTTAAGTGGTTTCCTCTCCACATGAGCAAATGCTGATTGGCCCACATTAGAATATCTTTCCTGATTTCAACAGTTTAGCTTAAATAATGTAATAAAATAAAAAAATCTTCTTTTTAAAATAAAAACCTTGTATATTATAAGCAAGGTAAAAAAAGGTAATCAGCATTTTGGATAAATTTATTATTTTCTTGTTTACATACAGAAAATGCATGAATCACCTGCACTCTTTTAAAGACGATAGTAGGTAAGGTGATACTGGACATTTGTTTCTGGGTGAGCCCTATATTATCTTTTTTATTTCCGGGAAACAAAACCTTATAAAGTAAAACATAATACTTCAAACTAAATTTGAAATAAATACATATATTTTGATATTCAGCCAAAACCGTGAAATAATGATACGAAATGATATCTCTCCAACCTAAGAAGGCCACAAACTGAGAACAACACTATATTGATTACGGGATCCGAAGAAATGCCAGAAGTGGACCAAAACAAAATATACATGGCTTTAAATAGCATGAAAAACAACAAAGCTCCAGGAGAAGACGGGATAACTATTGATTTGCTGGAAATTGGATGAAATCAATTGAAAAGGGCCATTCAAATACAATTAAATAAATGCGTAGAACAAGTTGTAATACTAGATAATTGAAAAAATTCCAAAGTGAAAATGTTATTTAAAAAAGGAAACCCAAAAAATCTAGAAAATTATCGGCCGATCAGTTTACTTCCTCATTTATACAAACTAATGACAAAGATATTGACAAACAAGATTACTCCAAAATTTGACTTCCACCAGCCTGTTGAACCAAAACCAAAAACTTTGCGGAAGCCAGCCTGGCTTTTGGAACCTTGGACCATATTCAATCTATACGTCTGTCTGTAGAGAAAATCACTGAATATAACATTAACATACACATAGCCTTTATAGATTATCGTAAAGCATTCGATTCTGTGGAAACCTGGGCAATCATGAATGCACTTGAAAATGCCAAGATTGATTCTAGATACACGAGGTTGATTAAATATGTTTATGAAAATGTTACCATGGATGTAAAAGTAAACGACGCCGACGATTTAAAGACGGAGAAAATCAAGATGAAAAAGAGTGTAAGACAGGGTGACACGATATCTCCAAAACTTTTTACACTAGCCTTAAAATACGTTTTAAAAATGCTAAATTGGAATAACAGAAGCATAAAAATAGATAGTAAGTATCTAAATTACCTTCGTTTTGCAAACAATATAGTAATAATAAGTGAAGAGGTAAATGAACTTGAAACTATAGAAAAAGAATTTTACGAAGCCTCAAGAAAGATCTGTCTGGAAATGAATATAGACTAAACCAAGATTTTGAGTCCAATACATAGCAACATATGTACTGGAAGTAAAACTATTGATGCTGAAGACAAGTACATTTACCTTGGGCACAAAATCAAATTAGGAAAATTTAATCAAACTGGGGAGCTGCCTGGACAAATCAGGTCAAGTTGGGCTGCGTTTAGAAAGCTAAAACACGTTTTCAGAAATAAGTGAATCCCAAATAATCTGAAAGCCGAAGTCTATAATATACGGTCTTGAAACCATGTCACTCACTGTTTAGAAATATTCACAAAATTAAGTGCACTCAGCCGTCTATCGAAATACAAATGTTGAAAAGAGACCGAATAAGGAATGAGGATCTTAGACGCCGTAGAAAGGTGACCAATATCGCTTTAAGAGTAGGAAGACAAAAATGGCAGTGGGCGGGTCATGTAGTGAGACGAAAAATCGAGAGGTTGACCCCCAGAATACTAAACTGGAGACCCTATGAAAGTAAAAGGATCGTAGGGAGACCGCAGAGGAGATGGACTGACGATGTCGTCGAACTCGTGAGCCGTGCATGGAAACAAAGTGCCCAGGACGGAAAAACATGGAAAAATTTGTAAAATACTTCTAACCAGCAGGGCTGGGAAAAGGCTGATAAAAAGAAAAAGAAGAAAGTTTTAATATAGATTTTTCAAGTCAGTACTACACAAATTTCTATAAACATATTATTTTTTTATTACGTCACCCAAACAATATTTGTACTAAATTTTATAAGAGTTTTATAAAAGTTTTCCATTTCCTTACAAGCTGTGTATGTATACTGAATAATCATATAATTGAATCTCCCTGATGGTATTGCCTATTAAAACTTTTTCTTTTTGCCTTCACATAGTTGTCATGGTAACTTCAGACTCTAGAGAATTTAACGGTTTATATATTAACTTGACACCATCATATTATAATATAATATGAAAAATGTTATTCTTAAAAAACTTTTTGAAAAACCTAGATATGGGTATGCCGAAAAGACCTAAGTGACAAAACCATAAAATCTTTCATCTCTCTTTGCAAACCGTCAATTTTAAAAGTACCGCTAGCAATATAAAAAATCTTAAACGAAAAGCTAGCTTTAAGGCCACCACTTGCGCAATATTGGCACATTTTGGAAGCTCCGGGCAACAAATGCGCCTTTGTTCCGTTCTCGGCAAGCACCTCTTATTACCGAAACATATGTCAAAGTTGTACATTTCAATGAACAAATAAACACTAATATTTTCAAAATTTGACACATTAAAAATTTAAGATTAAAACAACAGTCAAAAATAATCATTCAATTTTAAAATCAACGTAGGGCATCATTATTTATATTGGCATATATGCCGCATGGGAAACTTTTTTTTTTTTTTAATTTGTTTGTACTTGTTTATTGTTCCAAACATATATTTACGTATTTTTTTAAGAAGGTGTCTATCTATTCCTTCCTGCTGGGTTACCTAGAAAACAAGGTCATCAAGTTTACGCTTCAAGTCTATACAATTCATCCGGGACTGAAATGGAAATCTCCACGGTAACCTCTAAGCTACAAGGTGGGTGCAAATTAATCAAATCACCCTAGTTTGCCTGAACCTAGAGTATTCCTCCGTTATCTGGTCTCCATGTTATTTTTTTTATTCGGTAAAAAAACAACAGTTTATACATATATTGTATACAGGAAATAAGAAGAAATAAACGAACATTTTTAAAACAGTCGATATAAATTTTCCACTCTGGTGTAAGCTATTGATTAAGTACATTATCGATTTCAAAATAAAATCAATTTAACAATTAAGAAATTTTAGGCACTAAGAGGTTGTAAATAAAATAAAAATACATATATTTGTATACAGTAATAAAAATAAAGCAAAAAGAAACAAGATAAATTTAAATTTAAAGAATAAGAAAAGAAAAGAAAAAAAATATGTTTACATAAAAAATATGGAATCAGTTTAAAATTGATTTTTAAGAAAGATAGGCAGAATGTTGGGTTTAAATATATCTTCTCTTCAAGACCGTCAAAATAAATCAGACATTCTAGTCCTGTTTAAAATTCTCAACTCACTATTAAACCTAAACTACTGAGCCTAAACTACTGAGCTCAATAAAATTCAATATCCCAACTAGAAACCTCAGACAAAACTTACTTTTTCATAACGATAACCAGAGAACTAACTATGGTTTTCATTTTCCTATGCCCAGAATTTTTAAGTCTGCCAACAAACATATCACTCTTGATTTATTTAATAACAAGTTGTCTTCGTTCATAAAATCACTGAATCAAATTCAATTATAAACACCTCTCTCCCGCTTCCACTCCCAGCAAGTCTACTACTCGTATATACCATTGTGTCTTTCTACTTTCTTTTAAAATAATTTAATTAAATTTGATTAAATCTAATAATCAATTCTACGTATACATAATATGTCCTTAAAATACCCATTGCGCATATATATAAATTAATAAAATAAAAAATAAAATCTAATTATCATATATAATATTTAAAACAACTGATGACTGTTCCTTGAGGAATTCACTTATCACTTGCCGGATGAATCTCACCCACGTGATAAAGGTTTCAGCTCTTTTACTTCACAAAAGTTAACAGATGGAAGAGTTGAGAAAATGTGGACGTTCAAACATGGGCAGAATGGTGAATGTTACACAGCGTGTAAAGTGGCCTTTTAAACCAGCCAATGACAGGTCATAAGCCCTGTAAATGCCTAGACTTCCATATTCACTTCTTAAAAATATTTTGCCTCTCTGTAAAAATAAATTTAAATATGAATAACTCCCTAGGGAGGAAATTCAGCCAGTCTGCAAGCATCTGGGCGTACTCAAACATTGTCGAAATATTTTATCTCCACCCTACCAGGAATCGAACCTTCAACTTTAAGCATGAAAAAACATTAATAATATTTTGCATACATTATTTCTCAAGAGTGAAAATCCTCGACTAGTAAAAATAAATATGTAGACATGTTATCGTTAAATAAATATCACGAACGATACTCGTTTAAGTTGTGATATACTTTTATTGGAGTTTCGAGGGTCGGAAAATAATTTTGAAAGTTTCTATATGGCCGATTCACATAAGGCAACAGGTAATAAGCCCCATATTTCTGAAGGGTTATATGGAAGACAGTATTCTTGAAACTCGGGTATTATGTGAAAAGTTTCATCCTATTTTACTTCGGAAGAGAAACCGTATCTTAAAGGAGGGGCCGGAATATATTGAAGGTTGGATGAATTTTATGTATTTTTAGATACTTTAAACAATCCCTTTGGAACTTTAGAATTCTCATCTGATTGCGACCTTAATGTTTATAATTAAGATTCGAAAATGGTTGCGCATCTTTATGAGCGAAGAAGCGAAGCACGGTGTTTCCTGTATATTTAAAGTTTACGCAAAAAAAATATTATTAAAAAATTTGGGAATTCGAGCATTGCTAAGGAAACATTTATTTATTTATTTTTAACAAAAAAATACAGGATATAATTCAACAATAAAAAAATAAGACAAATTACAGGTTTCACGTTACAAAAAGGTCAGATGACCCAATGAGAGCGGCGAATTACAGCGCAGAATATCCAGGCTTGAGAAAAATATCATTGTTTTTTTTTTGTTCTCACTAAAAATTGAACCCGGAACCTTCTTTGCATATATCAACCCTCTTAAGCTCTACACCATGGATAAAAAAGGATTCACAAATATAAATTTATTTATTTATTTTATATATATACGGAAGGGAGAAACATCATATGATGTAAAGTGCCAATTAAAAACTATTTTTATTTTTATAACAAAAAAAATAATTCATGAGTAGTATGTGTAAAAGTTAAGAAACGATGCATTTAGGATGTCTTCAATAGACTTGATAAACCTGTCATTATGTGTAACCCGTTTTTCTGAAAAGTGCTGTCAAAACTAGTCACAGGTAGGTCTTGTGAAATTACCATTTATATAAAAATGTAAAAAATTAGGTACGCTATTTTCGTAAAAATCAATGCGCTCGCTAGTTTCGTATTTTTGTTACGAAGCTGGTGATGCTGCGCTTTTTTTCTGTTAGTCATAAATAATTGTATTACAAAATGGGAAACAAGATGCAGTAAGACGAAATTCGATTGTCGGACAGTTTGATTTAAAAAAATACTATCTAATCATTCACACACTTTTTTTAAAGACACTGCCAAATAGTATAATTCAATCTTAAAAAACATAGTTTCTTTTAAAACACCCCTTGATAGTTATTTGAATTTATAATTTATAACGGGTTACATAATTGGTTAGAACGCGCCACGTTTATTAGTTGATCACAGACCAGCAATTTATTTAAATTTCTCTAGCGCGACCAATCTGTGGTCGGAAGATTTCTAAGCCTTTCTTTTTCTCGTAAGTCGCTTGAGTCCCAGCGCCAACGGCTGCGGGTTGTAATTCTTAATTATTATCACTGGGGTTGCAGCTATACTGTGTAAGTGAATGAATACTTTTTGAACACGTTTTCTCGATTGGTCCACTATTTTTAGTCGAAATACTAATAAAGCTGCAATTTCAGAACCCTTTTTCCTTTTGAACCAAATGGCTTAACTTACTACAATTGATTTAATATGAATTATTTTTTAAATTACGCATAAGCATGCTTGGCATCGCTAAGTCTTCATTCGACATAAATTTATCAAGATTATTTATCAACAATTCAAAATTTAAATTTTGACATTGTCAGGAGTCAGTATAATCACGGTGGCAAACCACGAGGAACGTCGTTTCTACAACCATCTGATGTCGTTGGATCTCCAGTTTAACAGAAGACTACGTCGAATCCCGTTTCAAGAAATTTACTGCCAAATTTTATCGTGAAGCATTTTTTTCGACTGGATTAATTCATAGTCATAATAGGAAAATATTACATACTACGAATACCAATAAAAATATGTGAAATGGATTTAGAAAAAAATATTGTAATTTCGAAATCAATATGGATATTGTGGAGAAATATTTTCATACATGACTTTTAAAATCAAATTGTTAAAAAAATATGTCTCGACCAAAACGCGACCCGTTTTACCTTGACAATTGTGACGTCAAAATTCGTGACGATGTTCTATTTAAATTGAAACGATAACAACCAAAGTTTAAAATTTAACCGAATCATGTGGTCTTAGAGCCGTGGTCAATGCAATGGACGGTTTTCACGGGAATATAAAATTACAAATTACAAAATATTTTTTATGCTTCTAATAAGTAGAAATTTTTTTTTTTTTTACTCGACATTATTTTATAGACTCTTATTAATTAAAATTGTAAAAAAAAAAAGTTATATTTCCTATTTACTTCTTTTGAAATTCATTAGTCATTTAGTTTGGTTTTATGATCTTTTTGTTTTATTATACTCATTAGGCTTAGTCGTTTTTTTTTTAATCTGAAAAAAAACGAATTTTTATTTCCAAATGTCAATGCTTCCATATCACCTGTAATCATTTTCTTTTCATTTGAACCCACGTAAACTCTCTTGTTCTAAATAGTGAGTCAGCTGTTGGTAATCGGAGGTCGGGGAATAATTTATTGAAGTTAGTCTCCTTATATTTTCTTGCTGGAAATTCGTTATAATATAAGGGTGGTGCTATAGTAATTGGACATGCTACAGTAATTGGATATTCTCAATCTAATGGTCAAAAATGAAATAAATGTAATGCGTTCATTTTAAGAAAAAACACAAAAAAAAATATTTTATGGTGGAGATAAATTTACACGTTTAATTATTTTCGATAATTAGATTTAAAGTGTTCAATAACTATGGTTTTTTTAATTCAATAAATCCATTTTACTCCAAATTCCCTTTGCTAAGTCTCATCATTTACTATGAGATGCCGCAAAAACAAGAGGAAACATTTAGATAAATTGATTAAACATTAAGTTATTATTAATTTAAAGGCAATATATGTTTACTATGTAGATTCAGTGTCATAAACAACAACCTCACCTACGAATTTTGAATATAAAGAATTCCATTCAAGTCATCTTCAGCAAAAGTAATACTGGTTGCGAATTATGTGGGTATGCATTTGTCGATTATTGTTATACTTCAATATCCTTTGCCCACAACAACTGTTCACTTCCCACCTCCAGTATCCTTTGATAACCTGCCACAGTAAGACCTCGTGGCGTATATTTTTTCGCCAAACGTGTGCCGCATCACCATTTTGTTTCCACCAACCACTAGTGTTCAGATCTAGATCGGGGGCCTGTTCTACTGTTGGTTCCGCTCGCAATTGACCAGTCGGACCGCAATTCCATCAAGAACGAACCAGGTTAGTGGCTTCCATTCCTGATCCATATCATTTGTTGGGGTTGTGACTGATTGACATTGCATACCGCATATCAAAGATATTTACCATATATATTAAAAATAAAAAATACAGTCCACTATATCGTAGAAGCTCTAGGGCTTCGCCCCCGCTATTTCTCGCCCCGCGTTCGCATGGGAATTCGTTTTCCCGCCAAATACTTTCCGGTCCCAAGTGCTTAAATAATTTGATAATGTTTTGAGTATGTCCAAATGTTCGCAGACAGGCTAGACTTCGCCCCTAGGGAGTTATTCAGATATTAATTTGTTGCAACAGAAGAAAATCATATTTGAGAAGGGAATATGAAAGTTTAGGAATTTACAGGGCTTAAAACCTGTCGTTGGTTAAAGTGGTTAAAGCTGGTTAAAGTGGTCATTTTACATACTGTGTAACAACTCAACTCTTCTATATGTTGACTTTTGTGGAGTAAAAGACCAGAAACCTTTATCATGTGGGTAAGATTCATACGGCTGAACCAATTTACTTATAAGGCACGGTTAAAAATAAAAGTTTTAGCTCTTTTACTTTTCAAAAGACTACAGATGGAAGAGTTGAAAAAATGCGGATGTTTAAACATAGGCAGAATCGTGAATATTACACAGTGTGCAAAATTGGCCCCTTTCACCAGGTAATGACAGGTCATAAGCCCGGTTAATACTGAAACTTCCATATTACTTTCTCAAAAATATTTTCCTTCTGTTTCAATAAATTTAGACTTTACTTTAAACTTATATTGAATAGATTTGGAACGATTAATATTGCTTAGTATGCATTTCTCGCATTACCATATAAAATACTAAATAAATATATACCTACAGTTATTACCTAAGTATTTCATTGCCTTTCTGAGTGCTACGATCATAACCCCTCTCTCTCGCCCTCTTCCCCTCCACGTGGTATAATAAGGGTCGTGTGTAGTTGACACGTGACGAGTTTTGGTTTTCGTTTTTGTTAGCAGTTTTCCATTTTGGATTCATGTTCCGCTAGTAGGGATCATATTTTTCCAATATTTTTGTTTAAATCTACATACGGGTCTGTTGTGTGATTTTTTTTTTTGCGAACAATAAAAGCACAAAAAACGGATTGGTATTCTGTTCATTACGTTTTTTAAATATTGAAAAGCCCTATACTCACTAAACCTCTCCTATTTTTTATTTTACGTCAATTCAAAAAAATTGTATCATTATTCAGACACAATAGATGTAAAATGAGGCATTTAGAACTTGCATTTATTTGCTACGACTGAACTGTACTTGCAATAGCAAATATTATTTAAAAATAAAATAGAAATGAAGTAAATTTTATTTTCCGCACCTTATAAAGTGATTAACAACACGCTTGTATTTAAAATGACGAATTAAAATACCAATAAAATCTAGTTTTACGTAAATTAAGGGTCATTGTACGTTAATTTGTAGCAATAGAAATTCTTATTTTTTGCTTTGACATATGTGACATTATTATATGAGCTTATACGTTTTTTTTTGGTGATTTTCAATTAATGAGATTAAAATTAATTTTGATCGGGCAAAGTCATATTTCTCAACCTACATTTATTTCAGAAAACGCACTGTTAAAAAAGCGGTGATATCAAAAATATGTTTGTCCATTATTTTACAATATTTTTTTCTTAGTACCAAAATTATTACAAAAAATAGTTTAGCTGTTTGATTTAATTTGATTTGAATATTACGTCGTATAAATATATTCTTACATTAACACAATACATCAGAGATAAAGAACATTTTATAGAAGGGAATATAGAAGTCTAGGCATCCACAGGGCTTAAGACCTGTCATTGGCTGGTTTATGTGGCCACTTTCTGTGTAACAATCACCATTCTGCCTATTTTTGAACTTATGTATTCCTTCGATTCTTCCATCTGTTGAATTTTGTGAAGTTAAATAGCTGAAACCTTTATTGTTGCGGGTGAGATTCATATGATTGAATTATTTCACCTACATACTATGCAACGCCTAAAAATAATTTTTAATTTACATACTTCTTCTTGGACCAGTTGGATTTATCAACAATGTTTTGAGCTTGTTTAATTTTTTTTAGACACGGACTAGATTCAACCCTCAATTGATCTGTTAATATCTACATAATACAACAGAGATGGAGAACATTTAAAAGAAGTAAATATAGGAGTCTAGGCATCCACAAGACTTATGATGTTCTAAAATGTTCTTCATCATTGCTGTGTTACGTTAATATTAACAGAATCCTAGGAGATTCAATCCAGTCTGTGTTTACAAAAATTTCGACAAGCTCAAAACATTTTTTATATTCTAAAACTTATTTTGGCCAAAAACACAAACAATTTTTATCCCCTAGGTGTTAAACATAAAATACAAATAAATAATCGATTAATTTTTAAGGTGTTTATGCTTGTTTTTTGTAATATAATCAAATATAAATATCATTTCACCAGGGAGAAGTTTGCTTTTATTATTTTCATATTTTACCTGTGGATGATTTATGTAGCGTTTTTCTTGTAAAAATCACCTCAAGGGAACAGTATAATACATATCCCAACATGGTTTGCAGCTACAGAACGAATAGACGGTTGGGGTTATAGTTTCTCGTTTACAAAAATGATAGTTTTTAATAACAGATGGGAGCTACATAGATTGATTACAGCACTTTTTGCAGCTACAAAACACATGAACCCGGACTAAGAAATCTAGCCCCCGATTACATTATTTCAACTGATCATAAATGTTTTTATTTAAAAACACTTTTATAAATGGGAGCTAGATTACAATACATCCTGCAGCTAAAAAGTGCAGTGACGGTTGGAATCATATACCCAATTTACAAAGATTAAACAAAAAAATTACCAAAGAAAAGCACTAAATAAACTAATACAAACTACTTACTGGATCGTGTGTGCAGTCAAATTCATAATATTTATTTATATGAAAGATGTGGCCTAAAGTAAAAACTATCAAAGATACTGTATATTGTTTAAATCATAAAATTCACTATTACGCAAGCGAATAACTTTTAAAACTATTTTACGTACACAAATTTACACTTTACACGTCATTTTTTAAGGAGATAAAAAAAAATTAATTTTTTTTTTAAATAGCACATGATAACAGAAATTGTAAGACGAAATTCGCGAAGTTTACGAACCGACGTCTAACGCAGAACTAATTTTTATTTCGGTTGCGATTTGGTGACAATAATCATTATTTGTAAACCGTAAAAACAGTGTGTAGGTAATTGAGATTCATGAAATGTCATCACGACAAAAGAAGACATTTTGTTTTTATAAAAAAAAAATCGAATTTGATTGTAAAGTTGTAAAATGAAATTTCAAGAATGGGTTGAATTTAATGTTTTATATTTTTTCAAGAAGTATGTATGAAAAAATTAACACAAAATACAAATTTAAATTTTGTCTAAAGCATTGCAGATGATTAATCGATCAAAATATCACAAGATCAGAAAAAAAGTCTTGAGTATTTGTAGGGCCTAAGACCCGTCAATTGCTGATTTAAGTGTTAACTTTTACACATTGTACCTATATAACATGCACTATTTTGTCTTACAGCTTTCATCACAAAAACTCAACAGACAGCGTTCCAAATTTGTGAAATGCCCTAACAGGGCACATATTTAAGTTAATATTCTATTTTTATTATTATTCTTGCACCGTTGTTGAAATATATTTATTTATTCGACTTTTTGTACAATTAGCTAAATGTATACGTGGCAGACTTATGGTTAAATGGCTGCCTTCTAACGAACCAGTAGAATAAATATTTTTTCAATTGTTTTGTTTTAATACACATATGAGAAAAAACATTAAAAAATAGAAGCAGTAAAATTTTGAGATTGTCCAAATTTTTGTAGTCAAGGACTGGATTCAACTCCCTGGGGAGCTGTTAATATTAACATATTAATACAGAGATAAATAACATTTTAGAGAAGGTAATATAGAAGTCTAGGCATCTACAGAACTTTGTCATTGGCTGGTTTGAGGGGCCACTTTACGCACTGTGGAAAAATAAATTTCTTAGGCGTTGCAGAGTATGTAGGTGAAATAATTCAATTAGATGAATCTCACCCGTATAAATAAAGGTTTCAGCTCTTTAACTTCACGAACATCAACAATTAAAAGAATCGAAGAAATATAGATGTTCAAATATGGGCAAAATGGTAAATGTTACACAGTGTGTAAAGTGGTTTATTAAACCATCCAACGACAGGTCATAAGGCCTGTAGATGCCTAGACTTCCGTATTCCCTTATTTAAGGTATTCTCCATCCCTGTTGTAATTTGTTTATTGTAATATCAATTGTATTGTTCTCGTGTAAACCTAGCTTAAGCGTAAGACGTCTTTCAGCTTATTCGTCTGAATTGCATAGTAATTTAAATATTCTGAAGCTGTTTGTATATCCCGTTTGTAACGTTCGCCCAGAACATCGTTATTAACAGTTTTAGGTACTAATGTTTTCAAATGTAAATTTATTTCAACAGAGAGGGAAAACACTTTTAAGTAGGGAATATGGAAGTCTAGGCATTTACAGGGCTTGTGACCTGTCATTGGCCGGTTTAAGTGGCCACTTTACACACTGTGTAACATTCACCATTCTGCCCATGTTTGAACATCCACATTTCCTCAACTCTTTCATCTGTTGACTTTTGTGTCTAAAGTCTTAACTAGCATCTGAAGTGTAAAATTGATCTTCAAACAAGTGATTCATATGCGCTGTATTTCTAGGATTCATTCAATGCCCTCTGCAGCATTGGGTGCGGATAGAGAAATGATGATGACATGTGCATTCAAATTAAAAAATTGATACAATTCCTAATAGGGAAAAGAGGTTTAAAGGATAGGCAGAGAGGAGAGATTATTTACGAAATAAGAACTACTTTTTCAGACGTGATAATCTACTCGTGTTCAAATACAACCGAATGTTCAAAAATATGTATAACTAGCCCATGGAAGCTTTGCTTACTAAAAGTATAACAATGTGATAATATGCTAACCTTTTTAAAAATAATCTGTTTACTTTATCTTCCGTCAATTTGTAACTTTCGCCCCTTCGTGAAAAGGGTTGCGATCCCCCTGATATATAGGGACTGTCACCTTTATTAAGCCCTTTGCCCCAACGCGAAGCACAGTGTTTCGTTTCATATAAGCTAGGTGCTTGAAATTGACTTTTGAATTCTTAAACGATGACGTCATGCAGATATTCCCAAATAATTAACATCGCGTTAAGTTGTTCTTAATTTAAATGAGTAATACAAGCGTTGACTATTGGGTGAATCGTGGGTGAATACGAATGTAAAAATATTTTTTGTGATTATAATTTGCTTTCATTATCTCATTATCGCGCTACGATCAATATTTTATTTTGAGTTATGTGATTGCTTTTGGTTCCGAGAAAAAAATTGATTCTTGTTGAAACTATGTACTGTATTATTTTTTTCTAAATAAATTGAAAATATGCTACGTGTTTCTAAAAACAAACAAAAAATCAAGTAATTTTATAGTCGATAGCTTTTTTTCCAAAAAAAACCTATCGAAAGTTTTTTTCAAAATCTTTGAACTATGCATTATATTATAAAATAAATAAATAATGCTCAACATAATTCATTTGAGGTTTTTGGTTGCAACTTATTGCATCATAATTTTATTTTATTTATTTATTAATTTATTTATTTATTAATTTATTTAATTATTTATTTATTTATTTATTTATTTATTTATTTATTTATTTATTTATTTATTTATTTATTTATTTATTTATTTATTTATTTATTTATTTATTTATTTATTTATTTATTTATTTATTTATTTATTTATTTATTTATTTATTTATTTATTTATTTATTTATTTATTTATTTATTTATTTATTTATTTATTTATTTATTTATTTATTTATTTATTTATTTATTTATTTATTTATTAATTTATTAATTTATTTATTTATATATTTATTTATTTATTTATTTATTTATTCACACTCTTTATCAAAATACAATTCCATATTCACTTTAACTTTATTGTTATATTTAAATTTTTCAGACACTAAGTACACGATTGTTGTCGGATGTCGGCCTCGTGGTGTAATGGTCAGTGTATTTGCCTACCATGAAAGAGATATCGGGTTCGATTTCTGACATGGTTTATATGAAATATCATATAAAAGGGTGTTTTTACACTAGAATATTTCACAGTCCCTAGTACCTGAAGCGTAAGACTGATCACCTTACCTTCATATGACAAAAATGATCAAGATTCACTACGATTGGTGTACCAATGCAATGCCCTATGCACCGTTAGGTGCGGAAAGGGAATGATGATGATGATGAAGTACACGATTTCCAGACAAGAAATTTTTTTAACATGGAAGAATTTATCGAAGCCAGATAAGTTTGTGGAAGTGTGTAAAAGTGTTTTGAATATAATACGCAATACTGTTGCTCTTGCAGAATGTATTGTATTCAATATAAAATGTTTCTTCGGTTGATACTCTTTATTTCAAGTAAAATCATTTGGTGAGTGAGTCATTAATTACAGGACTTTGTCTCTTACAAAACTACTATGTAATTTCCAAAATAAAAAAAAGCAACGCTAATTACTAACAAATATCTTGCACGCCCGCATTGACAACGAACGAGTAGGTTGGTTGAAAAATGCTTTCATCAATTTATGTTTATAAATAAGAGGCGGAATTTTTCTAGATATAGTGAAAGTTGATAGATTTTGTGGAATAAAAGTGGATTAATGTTTGTCAATTGTTAAAATTATGTATTTTTAATCCTGCCCATGCCACCAGTAAAATGAGTAATTTCATTGATGTTTCTGATGATTTGAAAAAGCAAAACCATCAGAAAAGTTTGGTCAGCAAGTATTTCTATGACAAGAAACACCACATAAAATGTTTAAAAAATATTTATTTTACCAAAAAATAAATAAAACAACTTTGTTTTTAACCACTAATTTTTATTTTTCACCGACCGGTTTCAAAGCAAACAAGCTTCTTTGTCAAGGTTTACGTAACTATAAATATATAGCTTCAAATATAAACTTTATATTTATATACTGTGCCCGGGGTCATTAAGGGTACAGCCCCTTGATTCAAATAAAAGTATCCTGGACAAGTGCTTTTGACTCAATGGCTACTATCAGGTAAAAATCCCAAACTAGGTCCGCCTCGTAGTGTGGTGGTTGGTGAGTTTACCTACTACGTTTGAGGCTCCGGGGTTGATTCCTGAGAAGGTCGACATTTATTTGTTATATAAAGCGCATAAGCTAATTACAATAGTTATATGAAGAATCATTTGTATAAGAAACTGAACAAAAAGATCATATAACTTTGTAGCGAAGACAAACAAGGGCAATAAAATAATGGGAAACAATATATTGATAAACGCAATCAGCATATAAGACTTTGAGCTATGGCAATTTGTCTTCATCCCGCACTGTGTTAATGGCAAAAAAATCCACAAAAAGCCGAAAGGTCTATCCCAAGAAATTGTAAGTTGTGCGACGAATTGACAAATCGACACATTACGAACATTGGAGCATAAAAATAAAAATATCTCTTAGAAGATTTGATAAACGACAGATTTTGACTTTTGGTGATACGGTTGGATACATAAAACAAAAATTGATTGTAACATAGATGAGATAGGAAATATTGATTAGAAAGATGGTCCTACACTTCAATATTTGTTCCTGAACTCGCACCTGGCGCGTAATGCTGATCACCTTATCATCATGTAATAAAAGATCGATGTATACAGCATTTAGTTTACCAATGCAGTTCTCTATGCACAATTGGATTTGGAAAAAGATATGATGATAATGATGATTTTTCAAATTGTTTTTTTTTGTTGTAACGTATACTTCATCTCCCCATCGCAGACCCTAGCCAAAATGGCAACCCTATTCATGAGTGATATGTCGTGTTGGCCCACTCAATTTCTAGTCTCGTCTTTCAGCTCCACGACCCCCGGTCGGTGGAGGGAGAGGGAGGGGTTGATTGATGGACACGAGGAAGGTATCTTGTTGTACACTCGAAAAGTCAAGAAAGCTCCGCCACGGAGGCGGAGGTAAGAGGAGCGAAATGTACGTCAAGGGTATCGAATTCCCTAAATGCGAAATGAGAGGTCATTTTCATGAAACGAAAAGTCGTTTTATGTCAAATATAACACGTATAATAGTTTCCATTGACGTTTTTTGGTGAAACTGCAATTAATCCAAAATAGGTTAGAAATGTAGATATATTTATTTGTTTTTATCATTTTTAATCCGCCCGTTCCTGTGATGTAACCGGCGCCCGCGGCGGCGGCGAGGCGCGGCGTTGCAAATTTGACTTACTTAATATCTATGCAACTACTATGAATATTACCACCATTTCTTTTTAAATCTTTAAAAAATATCACGTATTAGATAAAAAATCACGATCTCCAAAAATGACAAAATATCGAGTACCCTGATTCAAATATACTGTTCATTCAGTTAAAAGAAAGAAATGTAATCTGATTTGATTACTATGCAAGACATATATCATTTCAATAAGATGGAAAGAATCAGTAACTATCAGGTGATCATTTCCTAACCTCGGGTAACCACACAGAGACTCGTAGGAGTTTTTCCACACAGTATATTAAAGGTTAAGCTTGCGAGCTAAAATTAAATCGCTTAGTAAAATGAATACGTTGGAATTTAATGCAACCTGATGTTTTTGCAATTTCACACACAAAACTGACCCCGAACGTCGTGGCTTCGTTTTTCGTTTCCCATATATATTTTTCCCTCTAACGCTATCAACATCGTGTTTCACTCTCGTTTCCGCTCAAACGAACGAACACTCTGTTTTTCTTATGCGCCCGGACTCTAAGAATCTTTTAATTAAATATTTTTTTTTTCTAATACGTGTATGAAACATTTAAATAAAACTTTAAAGGGAATATTTTTAGATAAATTAATTATAAATAAAAAGATATTTTATATTTTTCTTATGTTAAGTTATTTATTTTTAAATCGATTATTTTAGATTTTTAATAATGGTCTTTCAATTCACAAAAAATCTCCATATTAGAACAGACTGAGCCGTGTTAGATGTAGACTAACCTATTTAGAGGATACGACATATAAGGCCATACTCATAAACTAGGTATAAAGTAACGCCAAGGTATAGTGGTAGACTAAGGATGGAATTCCCCACTATGCCTAGGTGTAACTTTATACCAGGTTTATAAGTAAGGCCCATTCTTGCTCAAATGCTCCAGTGTTATATAGAATATATTTCCTAGTAATAAATATATTTGTTTATGCAATAAAATAAATCCATTTACGTTATTCATTTTTAGCTTTTTTTAGCGTATAAGACGATGTGCAAAAATAAAAGTGCTTTTTTTCTCTTCAGAATCCTGATGGGGTATAAAAATTTCATTTATTTCGTCAAAACGTATACAACAACCAAATTTCCATGTCATAAACGAATTCCTATACGCGGGCGGTAGTTCACAAACACGGAACGAACGCCTATACCGGAGAACGGAAATTAACCCATAAGTTGATTTTTCCTCTATGCATCGTCAGCAACACTCTGTCCATCTAAAAACAGACGCAGTACCTATAAGACATATGTTGTTAGATTGGTGGTGCAAATACAGTTCTCTTAAATTGTCTGTAAAATTAAATCGCTTTTTCCGTACGAAAATATGTATATTTGTACGAAAAATTTAAGTATCTTCGTCTGTCAATCCCAAAGACACCAAAATTTTATAGAACGTCGATGCTATAATAAGCTACCTAAAGAAATTGATAATTTTTCAAAAAATAATTTCCCAGTGAAGTAATAAGTAATAAAAGTGGCTCCTCATAATCGGAAAAGTCCTTAAAATAAGAATTTAATGCTGCCTTCAATAACCATTGTTTTATTTTATTTTTATTTTTGTAAATGTTCCTTCAAAATAAATTTTAGTGTTTGGCATTCGGATTGTTGTCATTTTTTTTTTTCATTATTTTAGTTATTTTTTATCTCTGGGCTTAGTTTTTTAACTTTATCGTGATTGATTTAAGTATTTCGTCTTCGTAATTTTCACATTTTTATTACAATATAATAATATTCGAATAATTATAATATATTCCCATATTGTACCTACATAAATTAATAAAATAATATGTAGCTTTAGAACAGGTTTTTATATATCTACTAAAGTTGCTAGGAATATTTTCTTGCAAGTTTACATTTCAAGCACTTATTATTTTTTTTATCAATAAAACGCCTTATTTTGCCACTGATTTTTTGGTAAATTTGTGGGTAAATGTGTACTAGTACATCTGTTTGTAATTTGAAACATATTTGTCGGTATCATGTAGTTGAACATTATTCAATTCAAAAAAGTATACAAACATTGTATTTTTCATACAGAAAATTCGCTTCTATTCGTATTTTACAAATATTAAATTCAAGATACCCTGTAGTTTTAATAACTTATATTTTAAATGTGTCATAATGTTTGTAGACAGATATAAAATTTTTAACTCTAGAACGATTATCAGGACTGACAGATATTTCATTAGAGATGGAGATACTTTTTAAGAAAGAAATTCATGATTGGTGTGCTCTCATGTGTGACTTAAACATTATGAGCGAGTTTCATTAGTTGAGATCACCCGAATGTAAAGTTGTAGGTTAATTAAACTCGAAGAAACTGTAAGGTCATTTTAATTTCGTGTATATAGCATTGATTTTGGTTATTTAATTTTAAACGCTTGCTTTGTTTAGATTTACGCCGTCTGCGCCATGCAGTAGTCAATAAGACTCACTTTTACATAGTTTCAAGCGTGAATAGTTTTCAAATATTCGCCTTTGCATATAAAACTTCTTAACTCATTTGTTAGTAAAATCCTTAACATTTTATGAAGCTAAATTAATGTGCAATGACATATCATCATATTTTATCATACATGAATTGATATCCACACAGGGCGCATTTAATACATGCAAACGTTTCGCGGTAAATAAAACATTGTGTAAATTTTACAAAAAATCAAGAGGTTCCTCGTTTTTCCAGTTCTCATCTGAAACCTACGGAGCTTGCATTTTACAATATGTTTTAAATCTGCCATATACAATATAAGCTTAGATAAATACAATAAAAACTGGTAGTAAAACGGGTTTTACTACACTGGATCAATTATCAATGATCTCTTTTTTTTTTTTTTTAAATAAATGTTACAAATGCAAAATACACTAACACATAATAAAAAAATCACAAAGTCATGGTCTGTGTGTGGGATGGAAAGATCCGCAATGAAACGGCCGGGGTATTAAACAGCCAACAACCGTTATTCCTAAAGCATCCGCACCAATGACTTCAAATTTTGACATTAGCAGTACATAAAATAATAAACAATATCCTCTCACTGGCAGTTCATTTAAGCGGGACATGCGGGAGCGTTACACAATTCGCGGTTTTGATAAGAAAAAAATATTAAATCAAGTTTTTCCCCCAACACTTTTAAAGGTATGTTACTTGAAATATTGTGTTGTTATGTTATATTATTGTATTTTTACATGTATATAGAAAAAGTAGCAATTACTCGTATTTTTTAATAAATTATTTTTGTCAATATGATTTGCAAACAGCATGTATGAATTGAATCTGCCAAATAACTGTGATATGATAAGGACGGCCAATTTATTACGCAATGAGTGTCCATTTCATTACTCCTATAATTTTTTAGTCTGATTATTTTTATTCAAATGAATATTGAAATATGTATTTCTGTTTCTCAGAGGCAGACGGATGCAAATCCAAACGTCAAATATTCAATAATAGCCAAAATAATCTAAAAAGTGATTTATAATAATTTAGAACATTTACTTGTATTTTCAGAATTTTAATTTATTGGTTTTTTCATTTTAATAATTAGATTTCTTCAAAATAAATAGACATGATAATAAACTGGATACAAAAATCTAAATGTCATTTCATCAAATTCTAGATTTGCAGCCGTCTGTCTCTGAGTTACAGATTTTATTTTCTATTTATCCTTTTTATTTAAAAATACATATATCTAGAGGATGAATGATTATCTGTCAGAGCAATTCCTAAATCTATACAACCATCCTCACAACAATGCGTGAAGATGACATTCTAAGTACCGTTGCATCTACTTAAATTAATTAAACTAACCATCAACATCTCATCGTTCGCAAATATCATCAGAACAGATACAAAACCGTTCCAGAAAGCCTTCCTGAGGAAACAAACCCGTAAGAAAACAAGAAATCTTAAAAGTCCAGTGATCATAGATACCCCAGAAAAAAAAGAAAAATGCAAAAAATAATAATTAAATCAACAATTTTATTTTTAATACGCATACAAGATAGATTGTTAATTAATTTCAAATGTTTGATTTGTGTCTCAATGCAACAATTTAATAAAATTTAATTTGCACAAAACTTTTTATTGCGGATATTTTTTTTGCGTTCATTGCGGAAAAATGTGACATTTAGAAAAAAAAAGACTACCGGAAAAATACCATATTGCACCTGTAGGACGAAAACGACTCAATTAAAAGAATCAATTTTTTGGGAAATTGCAAAAGAAGAATGTAAATTGTGACACCTTCGTATTCTTTCGTCGATTATTTAGAATTTTTGAAATAAGCACCAAATTATGAGTTAAAAATAATACCGAAGTTATTCAGCTATGAATCTATGAAAAAAAATCACTTTAAAAATAAGTTATTAAAAGTTTAAATAAGACATTTATTCAATGAGTCATTATTAGAATTAAAAAACAAGCAAACAAAAGCACTTTGATAAATAAGATAATGACATCATTTTTATTAGATCAGATCAGGTCGCCAAACACATGTTTTTATTTATTGACGAAATGACATAAACGTAAAAAAGTTACTAAGATTATCGATAATTTAAACAATAAAATTACATTAACTTAAATAAGTCACTAAGATTAGTCGGAACGAAAAAATCACAAATATAAATCGGTCGTTTGAATATAATAAAATAAACTGGACATTTGTATTGGAATAAAATCTACTCAACCGGATTTCGATCACTATACTATGTTTGTCTGCGTTGCGTCCTTCACACAGCAATATAAACACAACACTAATAGCGTCGTTTCCTTACTGACACGGAATCTAAATTCTCTGAGTAAAAAAGTGACCGATATTAAGGTTGTGTCCTATTTTCACCGAAACGTTGCGTTTTTTTAAATGCAGATAGATGGATAATATTCATTGAAGTCGTTTTATGATCTTAACTGAATTCAAGCTTTTTTTTAGTTTAATGTTTTTCGTTCTAAAGGTGCGGTACAATACATACAAAAAAGTACTAATGTTTAAACATAAATGTTAATTCGGATTTTTTTTAAATATCAAAACAAACTCAAATAATTCATCTCTATCATAGTATTATTTTTAACGAATTTTATTAAACAGTTTTGGAGCTTTGAAAAATAAGTGTCTTAGTTTTATCGTTCTAATGTGTGGTCTCTCTCAAATGGTGCGATCAATAAAACCTAGTAAAATCATTTTTATATTTATAAAAGTACATGGAAGAATATGTTTTCGTTAGGAATTTAATCTTATCGACAAAAGCAGTGGAGTGTCATATCAAGAAAATAAAATTGAGACTATATTATAATCATGCAAAAACTTGTTCTTTTGTGGGTTTTTGATTTAGAGATACCGCGAAAGAAAGGAATAAAACAGTATCTATAAGGGTGACTATGAGCAGTTTTTTTTTATTACTATAGTGGATAACTTACATACATATAACTTTTAAATATTTATATCTCAAGGGCGCTTTACAAAGATATTCTACGAAAATTGATTTTAATTGCATTTTAATTTAAGGTTAATTTGAAAATTGATTAAAATTCTGTCTTTCATCTCCTTTGAATAATAAAGAAAGGCAGTTACCAAAAACATCTTAATGTGCAAACTTTGGTGTTAAATCTATTTTTAATTTTTTACTTAAAGGAATAACGCGTTAACCCTCTATTTGAGGCTTGTCATCTTGATATGGAAGGTAGTTGTGAAAATAAACCGCAACACCAAGAACGATTAAGAAAAAAAGTTTCTTTCATTTCTTTTTAGCGACTGACGGGAATCAAACCCGCGACGTCAGTTTCACTGTTCAGTCAGCCGTCTAACCAACTGCGTCGTGGCGCCTGTCTTGTTTTTTCAAATCTCTCTAAATTTGTCTTCAGATTCTCCCCTTTTGCCAGTTTTGCGGGGTAGACCTATCATCAATCGAAACGTGTTCTGCAAAAGCATTGATAGTTGTAACTGAAATATAAGAATGATTAATCACAATGGATGGATTTCGAAATTCATCCGACTGGTATGAGAAGCTTTTAACGTTGCTTACTGTTTAAAACATGAAAAAGCTTGTAAGATCGCCGATCCATCAGATTTTTATAATTTATTTTTAATTTGGTACCGAAAAATTTTGATTAATACAAAAACAAAAGTGTTTTCATTTATGTGTATTCCAAGCGAAGAAGACTCTAACTCTAAATTGTTTTTAATATTATTTTTTTATTTAATTTAAGAAATGTGCGTAAACCATCATCATGATTTCCCAATCCACATATAGTGGTGTATATGTCTTTCATAAGCACTCCAATTGCAGATTATCTAGAACATTTTAGTTACACGGAAAGTAAGGTAAACAATCTTACTCTTCGGGTGCCAGTCCAGGAACATTGAATTATTGTAATCTAGAATCACCCGTATTTATTTATTTATTCATATAAAGATATATATTCAAAAAAAATATATACACTACTTAATACTATATAAATCTACTTAATGTCTCGAAGCAATCTCTTGTACAATACATATATTGGAAATACAGGATAGTGAACACTCTTGGGGCTACAAAAGATAAATTTACCTGAGCGAATATCTAGTCTTTTTGGTATTAAATAATTCAAATTACAGTATAACCTCGTACGAGCATTCTACTGAGATCTCCTCTTGTAACCGCATGACCAAAAATGTGTCAATGACTCTTTAAAAAAATTATCTTATATCCAGAACCTTCATAGATTAAAATAATGTCTCAGATGAAAAAGTTGAGAGACATCACTCAGGGTATTAATTTTTGAAAATTTATTAGGGGGTTCATGATACACACAAACAGCGCACTAAATTCAGTGAACGCGCATTTGCGGTAACAGGCCCTATGGCATGGAGGCTGTGAGAGTAAAGTGATGTTTCGGAAAAAACCTAAAAACCCACTTGTTCTCTAAATCATTTCAATAAATCCGTAGCATGTGATAACAAAATAAATTGTTTTATATAAATTACAAATTTAAAAGCTTTAATTGAATTTATTTATCTATATAATCACTGTGTAAAGCGCCCTTGAGGTGTTATTTTACAAAAATAGCACCATATAAGTTATCCATAATAATAATAAGACCCCCTGCAACCTCCCCAGTCCACTACACCATAGGTAGCCACTGACTGGAAAATAGCAAAATACAAAATACACATTTTTGAGAGTGTCAATATCCAAGATGTTCCTAAGTGAGCAGAATACATGACACAGCTTTCTTAATCTGGAAACAAGCGATTGCATCTGCACCTCCCGAAACCAATATTTCACACCATCTGCCAGAATTTGAAACTAGGAACTCAAGAATGGTAACCAAACGCGCTTATTACTACACAACAAGGTGGACTTATTTCCCCTCGATTTTCTTTCTCGGCATTTTTACCTTAGTTATTATTAGATTTTAAAAAAACTCGTCCAGGGTTCAGTATTCACTATCTTCTTTGACACAGAATTTCTATGGAATCAATTTTAATGGGGCAGGTTCACTTTTGTAAGTGCTTATAATTTTTAATAACTCTGAGGGTATAATAAAAGTAATGTTTATTATGTTTCTCTTACATAAATAGGAAATTTCTCGTAATTATAATAGTACTAATACAGATAATTTTGTCCACGATCTAGTGGTCAACGCGTTGGCCTCCCTTTGTAAGTGGTTTCGGGTTTGACTCCCAATATGGTTGACATAAAATATTCATCATATATTTCATGGTAGTATAATGCACTCCTTACTTGAGAACAAAAATAAATTATCCTATCCCTTTTATTGGCTGGCTCAGAGGCGAGAGTCTGGACTCTAAGTGTCCCAGGTGACTATTGGGATTCTATAACAAATTCCACAACTCCTACTCATCCCCAAATAAAACTAAGCGTTTGTCATACAGAATTTTAAAAAAAAAACATTTGCACGGAAATTAATATTGCGTGTAAAAGGGCCTTACATTCCAAATGAACGGGACCCGTATAATACTGACCTAAGACAGTCCGACGACAGTAAAATATCATCCTTAGGTGTTTCCGTAAAAATGCAACATGAATATGAAAAAAAAACTTTTTTTCACTAAAACATCGCCAAGAGACAAAAAAAAAATGTGAAAAATGACATTTCTGCCAAAAAATGACATTGTTTAGTGGTTAAGACGCTTGAATCACGCTCAAAAGGTTCCGGATTCAATTTCCTGTGGAAAAACATAAATTAAATTGTGATTTTTCCCAAGCTTGAGTGTTCTCTGCTATAATTTTCCATTTTAATTGGGTCTTTTGGCCTGTTGTGAGGCAAAAAAAAATAAATAATTAGGAATAAAAAAAATATAAAGTATTATGTTTATGGTTCCTCGTTTAAAGATTCCTATATTAAGTTAAGGCTCAGGCGAGTGAATATTTGCCGTAAAGATTATTGTTCTGACCAAGAAAATCTATATATACCTACCTGTCTTTCCCATTTCCTAGCGCAATCCACGCAGCAATAATTCTACGTGTGAGTGCCGGTAATAACATTAAAATTGTAGTACTAATCGAACCTCAACCAAGTGAAGTGCTTAACATTTTTTTTATCAAGCGAGCTGTGCCAGCGTCCACTTAGGCCGTCAGCTCCATACAAGCTGTGTCAGCGTCTCACGACCGCCAGCTTCACCAGCCAGGTTCCAGCACACGCCACGCCTCATCATCAGCAGGTTAGTGGAGTTGCGCAACCTTCCTTCCCCAGTAATACAGTCCACTCTAAATTTTTCTCCTCCAAGGACAGGGTATTCTTTACACCTCATCCACTCCGCAATAATTATTGTAAAATGACTATTAAGTTAATTTTGTTACTATTCTGTAGAATTTTTACACATTTTGTTGAAAAACATGACCTGTTAAATTAATAATGTAACATTAGTTACCAAAACCATGTAATGCGAGTTACTTTTTTTATTTTTTCATTATTTTTCTGTATAGATAGCGAAATTTAATTTTCGTATTGAAACAAAGAAGAATTTCTTAAAACTCCGGTAATTTTTATTTTTTCTTCGATATTTAAGATGCTTAATTAGAACAGAGATTTAGATTTTGCAAAGAACTTCATGTCGTACAACACATCGTGCTTTACCAACGCAAAATAAATATTTGTAAAATATTTTTTTACCTTAATTTTTAAAAAAATCTTTACTTAATCGATGTTCAATGTACAATGATATACAAATTACAAAGATGAAACACATTGAAAACCCCTCAGGTTTGGAGTTTAATGAAATGTGAGTTACAATGGAATAATATAATTATATTTAATTGCCTATATTAATTATTATGGAATTACCCCTTTGCGTACGGGACCCAATGCACTCATATGCCGCGCAACACGTCACTTGCTCTTCTCTGCCCTCACCAATATTCCTACTTATAACCTGAAAGCGTTTCTTTAATAGCGCATTTTAGTCAATTGTAAATCTACCGCATTATTTCAGGAGGTAATTTTCAAAAATGGTCGTGTCCGCTTTTGTTCAAATTGAATAAATGTGACTTTTAGTTTCTATGGAAATATTGAAGCAAAACAATGAGGGACTTGCCCAAATTTGAAATGAAATTTAGCAATTTAAAAACTATTCATTTTTGTGCAAACAGAAGTTATATTTATTTATTATATATATACGGCCTAAGCCAATTACAACAGTTACATGAAGAAACATAAATGCAAGAAACTGAACAAAAAGAACATAAAACTATATAGCAAAGACAAACAAGGGCAAAACAATAATAGTATACAATATATTTAAAAAAACGAAAGACCAAAACTTTGAGCTAAACCATGCCAATCCAACTTCATCCCACACTGTGAAGTCGCGAAGAGATCTACGGAAAGCCGGAAGATCTATCCCAAAAAATTCCAAGTCGTGTGATGAATTGACTAATCTACACATTCTGGACATTGGGGCATAAAAACCAAAGTTGCTATTAGAAGATTTTATAAATAGCAGATTTTGACTTCTGGTGACACGGTTGGGAACATGAAAAGAAATTGATTACAACAGAGATGGGACATCACTTAAAGCATTAAGTATTTTGAAAATGCATATAAGGTCCATCCCATATTGATATATTTGAAGAAAAAGCGGTGCTTTAAAATAAATGTCCAAAAAATAATTTTAAAAAATATAAGGGGTAACCCGCTAAGCTTCTATTTCTGGGGTTTGTCAGCAGATGGGAAAGAGAAGATATGGAAGGAAGCTATTAAAAACACACCACAACACCCAGACCAATTGAGAAAAAAATCTTTCTTGGATTTCTTTCTTGCAACTAGGGGGAATCGAACCCGCGACGCCAGTTTCACAGTTACTTCTAACGTGTAACCAACTGCGCCACGGCGCCTGTCAAAAATTCATTCATTCTGAAAAAAAAATAATTTTAGACTCATTTTTAGACTTGAACAGTTTTGAAGATTACCTACTTATTTGTTTTTACTTAAAATTAATGTAATTATAAGCAACATCAATCTAATAATTTTCGTTGTTGTTAAAATAGAAATCATATCCGTTTTAAAAGCGACTATTTTTTATGCAAAATATAAAAAACGTATTTTTAGTCAATTTTCATTAAGAAAAAGCATGTTTTGTATTACAAAACATGTTTCTTTTACAAGAAGTTCTAGACAGAAGAATTTCGGGTTAAATTACACAAAGTTTGCGGCAGTCAACTGCGAAACAACGCTCGTTACTAAATACTCTTACTTTTTCTTTTTCTATTGGGATATTTTTTTCTTTCGTGTCTTTAAAATGACTCCTTTGTAAAAGAACTCTTTTGGTGGTCAGGATAAACGAAAAATCATAATAATTTTTATTAGTAACTCAGCAAGTCTGTTAAATTTTATGGTCTGTAAAAGCAAACTGATTTTTGTATCCAAAAAAGGTGACTTGCTCATAAAAACACTTTACAGAGGAAGGAACATATCCTTCTTAAAAACGAATAATTATTTATTTACCACTTTTTTCATCAAATTAAATATTTTATTGCTGTAAATTGCTGACGTTTATAGATTATAAAAAAATATGAACCTATAAATCGGCTAAGAGTGTATGCGGGATAGCCTGACGAAGAGGCAAAAAAGCCAATGCATGATACGATGATGGTATTAATGATCTTATTAAGGAAAAAAAGAACTCTTGAAAAACTATGGATGAAGCTTATAGCAATAATTAGAGATACTAATTGCAGTGAGTATGAAAAAACTAAAAATAGTTAACAAAGTTTGCAAAAGGTTGGGATTCAGCGTAATAAATGTAAACAACGAATGTCTTGAACAAGTAGAAAAATTGTGTATCTGGGAAGCATGTTTTTAAAAGATGAAAACGTAGAAAAGGGTGTTGAAAGGAGAGTGAATATGGCCAACAAAATGAACGACGCACTAAGCACAGTAATTGCTAATAAAAATATGTACAACGTTTTTTTTATATTTTAAATTATTTCTTTTTGTCAACAATATTTTAAGTTTGTCCAAATTTTCGTAGACAAGGACTGGATTCAACTACCTGGGGAGCTGTTTTTATTAACACATTACAACAGAGATGAAGAACATTTAAGAGAGGGTAATATAGAAGTCTAGGCATCTACAGGGCTTATGACCTGTAAATGGCTGGTTTAAGTGGCCACTTTACACACTGTGTAACATTCACCATTTTGCCCATATTCGAACATCTATATTCCTTCAATTTGATTCCTTGATGTTTGTGAAGTTGAAGAGCTGAAACCTTTATTTATGCGGGTGAGATTTATCTAATTGAATTATTTCACTTACATACTAAGCAACGCCTAAATTATTTTTTTTTCATTTTCTATACTTCTTTACGGACCGGGTAGATTTTTCAAGAATATTTTCAATCTAGATGTTTAAATATGGGTAAAATAGTGAATGTTACACACTGTGTAAAGTGGCCACATAAACCAGCCAATGACAGGTCACAAGCTCTGTAGACTTTTATATTACCTTCTCTAAAATGTTCTTTATCTCTGTTGTATTACGTTGATAATAATAATGATAACTTAGATTAATACAAAAACTTCGAAATTCCCTTCACAATAAAAATTTTCCGTGTTTGTTGAGAATTCGATCTACGAGTATCCTTATAGGATCTCTGTTCCGAAAGTTCATCGGTTACAACTCAAGCGAATGTTTTGGGAAGGATAGAAGGATATGTACGTCTGTTGGAAGTGTGATACATTTTGTTATTTTTAAAAGACAGGACGAGACAAGAATATTTTGCCTTCGGTTCGAGTTTTTCTCACTAGAGGACACTCATACATTAGGGCAGTGTTTATAAATCTTTTTTAATACGCAACCCTTTTACGAGTAAAAATAGTTTGGCAGCCCTTAGAATCTTCATTTTATTATTTCACTCGTATGTCAGTGATTTTAATGACGACGTGTGTATTTGATTTTCTTTCTATGAACACGATAGACATTAATCGAGAAATCAAGTGCAAAGTTAAAACGGGCGTACCCAATGGTGGGCATAAAAACTAAAAAGAAAATGCTGTGTAAATTAAAAAGTATGCGGGTCTACAATAATGAGCTAAAATGATTTAGTGATTATTTAAATTATAGAACACAAAAAACAAAACTTGGAAATGCACTATCTTTCGAAAAAACTACGAATCTAGGAGTTCCCAACGTCAGTTTTGGGACCAATACTTTTTTTATTTATGTAAATAATATTTTTAAATGCTTACAATATTATTCTTTCAATTTTTTTTTAAAAAAACTGCTCTAAGAGGCTATATCGATAATGCTAAAAATAAGATGCAAATAGATTTAAATAAAATCTTTTGTTGGTTAAGTACAAAAATAAAATTAAACATTTCAAAAAGTAAATATATCACAAGCAATAAAAAAACTAAAGAATGCAATAAACTAAATATTCGCGGGTAAAATAAAGATGTAAAAATTTAAATAAATATTAAAGATTAAAATAGATAATAAGCTAAAAATTGCATCTTCTTTTGAGTATACTCGTATCAACAACAAACGTTCTAAAAAGGTGAGATTTTTAAATAGAATATTAAAAATCACGTTAAATACAAGTAATTTAATTTTTGTGTCAATCATTTTACCGCTGTTCAATTATTGTTCCAGTGTTCTCTTTCTGATCACTGAAAATCAATATAATGTCATGCAGAAAGCTCAGATTAGAGAAATAAGGACCATATGGGATTGTGGCAAGTATACAAAGATTCAACATATATTATGTTAACGGTACCAAAAATGCTTTTGGTAAAATAGAGAGTAATTTTGAATACATTAGTATTAATATCGATAATATTAATAGTAATAACGAAACTTATCGTTGTCCGACGAGAGGAGGTGAAGATTTCAGACTTCCCAAAAAAAAATCACAATCCCTCAAAGAATCCAGGCAACTCAGAACAATCTATATCATAAAGAACTAACGATATTTAATGAGTTGCAAAAAGAGATTAGGGATGCTGGGTCTATCGCATCGTTTTGTGGGATGGCGATTTTTTTTGTTAAAAACAAACATCTATATTGTTAGATAGAGTGTCATAGGATAGCGTCTGTATTTTATAATAATGTTTTTTATTTATAATTAAGTTTTTTTCGCATATTTAGTGTTTATTTGTTCATGTATAACTAAGCGTTCAAGTTTTATTTGTAGAACTATCAAAAATAAATAAATTACATTACATTATACGAGGACCTCAAATATGGTAGACTCACGCGCCAACCACAACACTACGAGGCGGACTTATCTCCACATGGTATACCTTTTCAAAAAAATTTACTAAGAGCAGCAGTCGAGTAAAAAATACTCGTCAAAGTTTCTGGATCTATTTCAAACTTATGGTGGTTTTTTATTCCACATTTTTTCAAATAAATTTACTCAAAATTATCGTTGTCCGATACTATCGCCGTGCATACTTAAATATTGCAATTCAAAAACCTGAAATCAATAGAATCATTGATTTAAATTTTTGCTACATATACATGGCAAAAGATTTATAAATACGGTGAGACGCTTCTCTGCGACTAGTACCAAGCTAGTACAAAAACGCCTCGCTGTAGTCCGATCATGTAATTTCGTATGAAATTAATTTAAGTAGAAATTACATACTTCCTAGCTTGTATCTAGTAGCGTACACAGTGTACACATCACTTGTAGGTATAATATTACTAACATGGCTTGTAAGGTTTGTGTTTCAGAACATATTGTTATCCAAGATAACAAACCCTCCCAACGTTTACCATGGCCATTGCGAATATTTGATAAAATGTTCATACAACTTTATACCTTTGTTTACTGCATATATTGTTTTTGTTAATGGGTACCTAAATTATATTTCTTACTTGACTGGAGATTCAATGATACAGTTATGCGAATGAAAAAAAAACTTTTGATTTTTTTATATTAAAAACCTACTATTAAACAACATCGTTTAGAGTTTGTACAAATATTTGTAGACAAGGGCTGGACTTAACCCCCTGAAAAGAACTGAAAACTTCAATATATAAGTGAGAATCTACCAAATTACTTTACTTATGCTAACTAACTTCTTAGATAACCTAACTTTTTAGATGGTAAATAAATATTTGCTTAATATAATATACTCAAATATTTCAATTTTAAAACCATTTTCAACTAGTCGTTTATTATTATTATTATTATTTGTTTTATTCTAACATAATTCATACATTGATTGGGTACATAGCTTATAATGACACAACCAGGAACCCATGCCATTGGACTTGCTTCAACTTGCTAGAAATTCTGTTTTGAGTCGAAGCACTTGTAATGCATTCACAAACGTTCGTATACATGCGTGTGCATAAATATACCCTTATATTTACACACACATATATAAATATGTATTTATTTTACAATTACACAACGATTTATTATTATAAGTATCATAATTATACATATTTGTAATTCGGCATCTTCATATTACTTTTAAAAAATATTTTTAAAATTTAAAATGTAAAGCAGAGTTCGATTCCCCGACACCTGATTTGTGAATTCGTGACACAGGACCACAACCCAATTCATATATTTTGTCTACAGTTGAAAATAAAAGACAAGTTATCCTTTAATCCACAGATTTGGAATATCCAGTGACCGGTTTTATCGCTTTCGCGACATTTTCGAGAATGGTATTTATTTCCTATAATTAATTACAATGAACTTCCATCAAGAATTTTCATTTATCTACAGTATTTTAAGTTCATACATTTTTTTGCTTACCAACAGTCCTTGAACAAGTTTATTCCTAAAAAACACCAAAATCAAATAAAATATATAGATTATGATAATAATTTCATAATTCACTAGACGTTCAATTTATAATATTCAAAATTTTAATTTAGTTTGTAACTATCTCGCAGATACATACGATTTTGTTTTTTTATTAAAAATAACAGATCAACGTGTATTCAAATACGTTTTATCTTGTCAACTAGTATTCAAAAAAATATTTTTCAGAGCAATATAAATAATATGAACAATACAAAACTATCAATTTTATATTTGGAGCACTAACTTTGTGTTTATTCATTAAAATTAAATTATATTAAACAGCTTTGTCTTTTTTCAATCAGCATTTATTTTGTAAAATAAAACAGACACCTTTTTTTTATTTGAGATATATTTAAAATAAAACTATTATTTTAAATATATCTAATTTTTTTTCGTCTGATGATGATCAGAATACCTTAAACTATTTGTGTTATAATAATTAACTCGTGTTTGTTTGAAATATATCTAAAATACAAGACTTTAATTTATACATACTCGCATTAGGTCGATTTTAAACTTTTTTTTTTTGTATCTCTCTGTAATGCAAAAACATGAAAAATTCCTAGACATGTTTTGAAAAATTCCTCTTTATAATTTGCAACTCTCTTTTTAATTTGTGCTTTATAAAAGCGCAAGTTTTAATTTGCGAGAATTTTAATTAAAGTATTTTTTTAAATAACGCTGAGTGCTCCTGTAAAAGATAGATGTTATCTTCTGATGCCGGGAGTCAAAGACTTTTGTTCTCTCAGAGTTCAAAAGGAATGTCAAATAAATTGTTGCCGACTTTTACATTGAGTTGATAGATCAGAAATCAAATAAGTGTATTATTTAATTTTGTAAAACTAATCAAATAAAGTAAACAAACTACGACGTTTATTATTAAATAGGTATGTATATGTGATTTAAAACGAGCCAATCTATTTAGATACGAAAAATGATAAGAAAATTACAGTATTAGTTGAGAAAATTTAAGTCCTTTTTGATAAGACTCACAATTATTATTAAAATCACTAACTTGTTTTACCTCCCGTACGTTTAACTTGTCTGTAAATTTTTGGACATACACAAAATATTTTTGAATAATTAACAGGTATGAAAAAAAAAATGAAAATTGTTTTCAGGGGTTGGTTGCCTAGTAGGTGAATTGATTCATCCGGATAAAACTCACCGCGTGATAAAAGTTTCAGCGTTTTAACTTCACAAATGTCAACAGATGGAAGAGTTGAGGAAATGTGAATGTTTAAACATAGGCAGAATGGTAAATGTTCCACAGTGTGTAAAATGGCCACCAAACCAGCCAATGACAGGTCATAAGCCCTGTGAATGTCTAGACTTCCATATTCCCTTCTCAAAGATGGTTTCCTTCTCTGTTTCAACAAATTTGAAGAAGCGTTAAAAATTTTATTGTATCTAAGTGAAGAGAGCATTGCAAAAGATTGCTGCGAGACATTGCATTTTTAAATTATTATTTTTTATGTAAAATTCATTTATTAACCCTTGCGGATTACTACATATTATTTAATGTATTATTTATTATAAGATGGTGAACACGTGGGGCTGCGTTTTGTCCAGATGGTGATCTAAAATTGGTATTTATGTTATAATTTTTAAATAATAGGTATGCTTTCTGAGCTTTCTCTTTTCAATATGTTAAATTACAATTTGGCACAGAGGTTTTGGTTTCATAGTTAAGGATCCGTTACTATTCTATAAAACGTGTGTAACTTTTTTATTAATTGACTGCTCTTACCGATTTTAAACCTTAGGCAATTATAAATCGGTGCTCGTACTTGTAATTATTTGTGAATAAATTCAACAATACTAACTGAGCGTAATCTTACATTTACTTTAAAAATCCGTATAAGTTCCGTTCAGAGATTCAACCGTTGAATACGTAAACGACGAAGTTTTTCTGTATTCCTGAACTAATGGAAGATTTATAAGATAGCACCCCCCTAAGCTCCTTTACATTTTAGATAGAAGAGCATACTCGCGTTGTAAGACTGTTAGCAAAGTTGTTACATTAATAATCCGTCGAGTTAAACAAATCAAGTGGATAATGAAACCCCACAACATACACTGGACTTAATTATATACTTTCCATTCCACTGCTGAGGGGTTTATTCAACTTTCAACTGATTTTTGCATTTAAACAAGTTGTCATTATTTTTATCAGCGCCTGGACTCTGGGTATTTCTCCATAGCGGATCAAATTCGAACTTGTTAATATTTGGTCATTCTCAAAACTTACGCCTAAGTATAATGGTATTCACATTCAAATTATACCGCTATACCTAAGTGTAACTTTATGCTAAGTTTATGAGTAAGACCCCAAGGGTCTAAATCAACTACATGGTTGTGTTCAATTGGGAGTAAAGATCTAGTCGATAGGATTCGCAACTATATTTTAAGTTATATTATAAGGACGTGGATTAAGGCTGTGATGAAAGGAAATTATATGAATAAAATATTGTTAGCTGGCGTCAGCAGCGGTATTGACTTCTAACTAGCTGAATTTAACGCTATTACAACCTCAACCTTAAAATCAGGCAGCGTTTAGTGAAATGTTACATTTGGTCCGTATGGCGTTGAAACTTGGACCTTTAAGGTCAATATGCTTATTAAGCAGGAAATCTTTGAAATTATGATACATAGATGCATACTAAATATCTCATGGGTGAAAAGCAAGGTATTTAGCAGAGCAAGAGTGGATCGTGAGCTGATTGGTAGGATTAGAAGTGAAGCAAAATATATATTTTTTTACTTTGAATTTAATAATTCTAGAGAATGTGCGTTTATATTAATTCTGAGTTTACCAACGTATAATCATATTATTGTAGTATCGTTTTTATTAATAATAATTTAGTTACTCTCCGAGGTAAAAAAAATACTGCCGTTTTTCTAGAGAAATCGATTTCCGGAGTGCGGAGGAAATGTACCAATATTGAATTTTTATGCATTACTTTTATTGATTAATGTTCTAAAGCATGTACCTATCTAACAGATATTTAAAATAATGTTTCTTTATTATAAATTGTATAGTGACATTTTTGTAGACCCTGTTGATAAAACATTGTATTATTTTGATCGATTTTTTTTAAAAATAACATTGAAAACGTCAATTTAAAAAATTACTTCTGAATATGTTGATATACACATCTACAGTATTCTTTTTGCTTTTTTATGGACTTTCCAATGTTTCCAGAACAATCTACGACAATATTCAAATACGTATTTGCAGAGTATTTGCGTAAAATTAAAGTAATATTCCTCAAACTACGTTTATATTTCTAGTATCACATCTACATATCATATTAAATGTATATAAATATATGATATTTAGTTACGTGGGTTGAACGTGAAATGTTGGATTAACAGATTATGAATCCAATCCCAAACTCTGTAAACCAAAAAATTGAAATTTTTCCAACCCAAAACCTTTTTCTTAAATAAGAAAATAAGGGTTTTTTTTCTTCAAAATATTTTGCGGTTGATATATTTTTCCGTTTGTGTTGAATTTTTTTATCAATAAACCGTCTTTAAATATTTTTTACAATATTCAGAAAATAAGTTTAAGCCACTTCAATTGAAGTTTCTAGTAAACATAAAATCCTAAGTAAATATAATGTTTACCTTAGTTTTATTGAAAGAATAGCTGTACTTTTATTAAATTGGCATATTTTATGTGACCTTAGAAGTGTTTTTCAAGAAATCTTTTCATACATATAAATATCTGATTCACCGATTTTTATTTTTATTTATTTTATTGAGGAAACAAACAATGTACAGAAATGTTGTCAATTTCTTTGTCTGTTAGTGTAGGACACTCATGCACACAACAACAAAAAAATGTTGACACTTAAGACAATAACAAATGTAAAAGATAAGAAATAAAAAATATGTTTATAATAATAGAATTAATCAAATATGTGTTTCTCTCAATATTTTTATGATTTTCGACATGAATTAACGTACATTGTCATAATAAATATCAGCCTCAGTAAATCGATTGTTTTATTGCTCGCATATTTTAGGCATTGTAGATTGTTTCAAATATTGACGCGTTGTCTGTGTAAAACAGAAGATTTTGTCTTGTCAGTCTAGATGGCACACGGAATAGAAATCTTTCAGGCAGATTAGAGGAATCGATTTTATTATTTATTAATTTGTATAAAAATAACTGGTCTACATTATCATTAAATTTTTAAAAGAGTTTATTCCATGGTACTGCATACTTTCAGCATAGTTAGAGAAGTTACGGTTTAACCTATGTGAGTGAAGCTCGTATTGCATGAGTCAGAAAATCGTACAAGATCTTACGCAAGATGTTGGGCGATTTCTTGTACGATTTTTGTATGCCAAATCTTGAACCATTTTATTTGCTTTTCAACATCGGGCAATTTCTGGGATTAAAAATCATCATCCTCATCATCGCAGCATGCACAGTACGTAGATGTTTTCGGCACTATGACAGATAACGGGTAATTTCACAGTTGGAAAAACGAGATATCTTGTGGCGATGCGACTACTGACCACTTTTGCGACTACAAACCGAGGTTTTTAAAATAACATGGATCTCGAACTTTGTTGAAAGTCAGTATATCCAGATAAGAAAGGTAAGCGTGAAGTGAAAAAATGCAATGAAACAAATAAGACTGATAATAAATCAAGTGACTCAAGCAAAAACAAATACGCGTTAACAGTTAACAGTAAGAGCAGGGTTGCATTGTTATGTCATGTTGTGGATTGGTGTGTTGGGGAGCTATCTAGGGCATACCTCTTCCATGGATTTCATATATGATTCGAATTACACTGCTCTAGCGTGGTCCACAACAGTGTGGCGCACCACGATGCTGTTCCGATCCAACATTGTTTAAGTCTGCGGCAGAGTGATGGAGGAGGTTTATGGTGCGTTACAACACACCTCAATAATGTCTTTCTAGAAAAGCCTCTTTAACGCATTGAGTCACCGTTCACAGCAACGCAAGAACGTTAAGCAAGCTAAGCTAACATGAATGATCAAGAAAAACGACAGAAGAGCCCTCAACAACAACACAACACAACAATGAATATATGCACATTTATACTTCAAATTACATACATTTATATTATTATTAAAAATCAAATTTCTCTTTTGAAATTTGTATTACTACTAAAATCGCTTTAATGAAATTTTATCGAATTCTCTTGGTTTGAAATCTTCTCCTTATATTTCTTTTTCAAATTTTAAAGATTACTTGCTATACTTGTTATTCTTTCTTTATTCTTTCTTTTTTCTCTGCTGCATTGGCATGTTTTTATACTTTTAAACTACTTTTAATTACTTATAACATATATGTATATAAAATCAATATATTGCTGCTCTTACTATAATGTGTCATTAATTTTGATGTTTTTTAAATTGACTTAAATTTATTGTCTTATATTTCACTTAAAGATTCTTCTCATCGTTTCTTTGAATCATAAATATGTGTATATTTATGTTTTTCCTTTACATCTGAGCATGTTTTTCATTCTTTATTTCAATTCTTAATTTTTAATTACTCTTACAAATTTTCTTCATTTTTAATATTATTTCCATTTGTAAATACTCACTACAAACTACAAACTTTAAAATATCTTTTTTTTACTTAAATTTTAATTTTTAAACAATTTTCATTTATGTTTTTCTTTTTCCTTCTTTTTTTTATACTTTCATAATTAACCTTACATATAATTGCTTTATAATATGGAAACTTCACTGGTCCATTAGAGTTATGTCTAATTGTGTAAAAATTAAACTTTGTAACTGTACTGTATGTTTCCTAAATAAAAGAAAATAAAATAAAATAAAAAATTATTCCTCAGCTCGCCATCACGACAGACCAATCCTCAATACAACATACTAGAACAGCGTAATCCTACCTTCACACAGGCTAGGAATGCGCGCCCATATCTTGTTTCAAATAATTGTTGAAAAGTAAGAAGAGTTTGAATTTTTCTCAATTTGACAACAGATTTCATAAAATGTGCGTACCTGCCACACAATTATTGAGTCAAATCTTGCAGATTTTTTAAACTATTTTTTACTCCACGTAGTACGAACTTAACATAAATATAGTAATATAGAATGTAATTTCGATGTCACGTTACAACACACGGAAAATAATATTAGTCATTTTAAAAATTTATTCTAAATAAAGTTACTTGGCAGAAATGATTTTTGGTGGGTTGTTTCAAATAGTGCCTGTTTCAATTTATGTTGGAATTTTAATAGTTTGTGTACACGTTTATTATTACCAATATGATTGTATGTTATTCTTGTACATTTGTTGTCTATTGTTTGTGTTCATATTGTTATTCCTTTTCGTTTGTGTTGTTTTAATGATTATTATAATTTGTTAATCTACATAACTAATTTTTGGCCGATGCTATCATGATTTGGTAGAAGGCCCTAATAAAGGGAAAAAAAACATTTTGACTATTTATTAGTAAGGTATTTGTTATGCCCTATGGTGGTATAGAAGATTAGTAATACGACTAGTTACAGTTGACTGTGGTTTATTATAAATACTTATTATCACTATGTTTAAAGAGCGACTGTTTACTGGGAGAGACAAATCTAGAATGACTTGCCAAGCTGTGTGAGTATGCAGACGACTGTAGATATATTGTTGTTACCAACAATATACCTACATTCCTTACAGTATCAAAAACCAAATTTTATTCATGGTTTCAATTATATTTTTATTTTTTTTATGTACAGGAGTAAACAGTGTGGCGAATTTCGTCTTATTTGGATATTATCAAACTAGTAATTATTGTGGATTATTTCGTGAATATTTAGGTTAGTTTGATAATATCCTAATAAGACGAAACGCTTCACACCGTATATCTGAAATAATATAAAAATAAACGTAAAATTAAACAATAATATGCTATTTTTTGGATACCTTACTTTTATTATTTTTCATATCTAAATCACACACAAACCATAAAAAATATTTTCTATCTGCCGGCTAAAGATAAGTTATAAGTCTTTTAAAATCCCGGTTGCTTTGAATAAAAAACTCCCACTTTTCTAAATAACAAAGCTCCGTGTGTCTCAATAATAATAAATTATAATACGATGCATTCTTAATAAACGAAAAATAAACATTTACCATTAAAAACTGTAGGTATTCATGAATATGTTATTTGTAAAACTATGTATATTCGTAAATGTACTAAACAAACAATTTTTTACTTACGAAAATAACGTTATTTTAGTGTAAAACTATATTTATATTTTGAAGACTGAATTTCGAGTTAACACTGCAACATTTAACATATAATAATGCCTGACAATATGTTTTAAATTACAGATATGTAGTTAATTTTTTTACCCTAGTATTTATCAAAAAGTAGATAGTTTACGGGGCTTCCTAATCTCATGTAATAATACAAGTTCCTCCTTTTACTCTCTCGAACATGAGTCAACAATTGAAATTTGCTTTGCTGAATGTGACGTCACATAAGACTGCACCAAATCAATAATATGTACAACAGACCTTTAATGATCAGATCTAGAATTATTATACAGCACGATGTGCAACTTTTGAACATTGTAATCGGCTTTATGAATTAACTAATAAAAGGAAATACTAATTTTCAAAACGCAAATCATTTGTCAACTTCACGGAAATCGTTTGAGATATTTTTTGTAAATGTTAATATCCTAAGTAATAAGTATATCTATACCTCAGAGGCAGACGGATGCAAATCCAGAATTTGATGAAATGACATTTCGATTTTCATATCCTGTTTATGATTATATCCAATGATTTTAAAGAAATATAAGCCTTATAACGAAATAAATAATGTATTATGATACTGAAAATACACATGAATGCCAAAAATTATTAGAAATCACTTAGAAAGTGGATTATTTAGACTCTTGTTGAACACTTGACGTTTGAATTTGCATCCGTCTGCCTCTGGGGTACAGATATTCTCTTGACCCTAATTAAATATTTATTTTATAAAAATTTATAAAAATACAACAACCCCTTTCAAAATGAAAACACCTTGTCAATATTGTCTTGCATTTATATAATTTTTCAGACAATTTTTTTAGTTATCAGTTTTTTTTATGAGGTGAAAAATAATTTAGCATTTTTTGTTTTCAGTATATATTTTTTTAGTGTAATTAAACTAAAAAAATATGTGGATTTAGGTAAAAACTTGATTTTAAACTAGTTATTTTTTAATTTTTCTAAACGTTTTTACAATTATTTCAGAGTGATTAGCGAGGTAATCAACTCATTCAAATACCTGGGCTCTACAGTAACCATTGACAACAATACACAGGAAGAAATCAGGAGGCGAATAATAACTGCCAACCGTTGCTGTTACGCGCTCCAGAAACAATTACGGTCCGAACTAATACTAATATATACTAAGATAATAACTGTACAAAACTCTGATCAAACCAATCCTCCGAAACCTGGGTTATGACTAATAATATTTAGGGAACCATTGCAACGTTCGATAGTAGGATCCTCGGAGTTGTCTATGGTCCTGTGAGAGAAAACAACCATCGGCGTCGTCACTACAATAGGGAGCTATATGTTATTTACGGAGCTCCCGATATGATTAGCCCATCGATATAACTAGAATGGACGACGACAACCCCATAAAACACCTAACTATCTCCATGCCACAAGGATAGAGAAAACCAGGAGGACCCAAAATACGATGGATGGGCTGCATCTGTGCTTGAGGTGAGCTGGCCATACGATCATAATGAACGACGACAACCCCATAAAACGCATAACTCTCTACATGCCACAAGAACGACGAAGACCACAAAGACCCAAAATGCGATAGGTGGGCTGCATCAGTGCGGATACGACAACGTTAGAAATGAGAAACAGGAGAGGAAGGGCAGCAGACAGACATGAGTAGAGGAAGCTCCTGGATACAACCAAGGCCCACCCAGGGCTGTCGAGCTAATGATGATGATGATGAAAATGATGTACCTACGTGACGCAAGAGGGCGGCATAATATATATTTTTTTAATGGCTATAGTTTTCAACTCAATTTATAATCTGAAAATATAAATAATATCAAACTAACTTTGAATATTCGCTTGTGGTAATTGCTGTTTTTAATATTCAGTACATATTATGTTATACATATTATGTTGCAGATAGCAGACGGACGTTACATTATAGCCACGAAATAAAATAAAGATATTTTTTTAAGATTGAGTTTTCTGGATTTTTCTTTAAAATATTAGCCTGATGATGCTTTATCCGAAAAGAAAATAAAAACGACACACGGCACCATAACCCAACAAAAAGAATAAAAAAACTGTACTTAAACTATAAATTACGAGTTACGAGTATTAACCGTTTATCTTGTTAATAAAATCAAGTCTGTATGAACTGAAGTAATCAACTTCATCCGTAGAAAAACAATTATATTTTGATAAGATTTACTGTTTCACAGAAATACAATTGATTAGTTTCTCAATTTATGCGAGATTAATGAATCCAATAAACAATTCAATCTGATTCGTTACAATAATTAATTATGAGTTTTGTTCAACAGAATCAAAATAATGATTGAGAATGAGAAATTCAAGCTATAGAAAATGTTTTCATTGTAAATATTATTATAAATCGACTACTTTTAAAAAAAAAAACATTTTATTAATTTTTGTCCTTATTTTTTATGTCTTTTCTTTATTTGTAAAATTGTGTATATAAAAAAATATTTCTTAGTTCTTTTAACGTTTTGATAATATTAATTTAACAAAAACGTTTTAATAATGTTAGTATTTTTTTATAAAGCTTGTTCATATTGTTCATATTATTTTCTTATAAAGCTTGTTCAGTTATAATTCATCGTATTTAAGAAAATCGTGCTTAAAAATATAGAAACATTCATATTTTATTGAATACTTTATTAATTTTATTTTTTTAGTCCTAAGTGTTGCGTAGATCCATTTACCGCGTAATCAACAGGTCATCGCCACAAAATATATATATTGGTTTTCTTTCGAACACCTAACAAAGTTTTGTTTTTATTCCTTATTTTTATAAAGAACGAAGAAATTACTAAAACGATCGATTTGTTTTTTTTTTTAATGAGTTTTTTTTTCAATCCGAAATTCTCAGGTTGCATCTTCAATATTTGTTTCGAATAAAAATTACTTACCTTGTCCAGCCGAATAACGTCGAATAGCTGCTTGGACATACGAGGGCTTCTCACCCAGATCTGCCATCTCTTGCTGACTCCTGGCTGCAGGATCCTCGGGTCCTTCTGAAACCTTCACACACTCCTTACGGCACTCCACTTCTCTAGACGCGGTAGACGATGTTTCGCCAAACATAACTGAAGTTATCGAAACAAGGGACGAAAATTTATCGGTGGACTGAAGCACTGGATTCCCGACAGAGATGCCCGAAGTTTCGGAGGTAAGTCTTGTCGGAGTTTCCTGAAACTTATTCGGCAGCCGAGAGGCGCACGTGTCGGCCTCGCACGTGTCGGCCCGCTGCATGGCGAGTGGTGAAAGTAGCCGGCCGCCCAGGCCGGGGGCGGGGGCGAGGGCGCGGGCGGCGCCGGCGGCG
>NW_028280490.1:0-40014 GCF_059751315.1 Micrasema longulum | reverse complement strand
GGGTAAACTGTGTGTTTTGTAGAAAAAAGTATGTGTTTAAGTTCTAGTAATTTGTCGCAGTCAGCAGTAGACACATTTCTATTTTTGTATTATGTAGTGCTGGGAGCCATGTTGAGTTTAATTTCAGCCCGTCGTCTTTGTTTATATTATTTGGGTGTCTGTGTATTTCAATTGCCTCTTTTATTATTCGTGCACCGTAATTACCGGGTTTGTTTAAAAATTTTGGTTTAAAGGCGAAAAAATGACCAGTGTCTATAAAGTGTTCCGCTATTACGGATTTGTCAGGGTGCCCAAGTTTACACGCTTTTTTGCGTTCGTCTGTATAAATAAATAGCAAAACGTAAATAAAGACAAATTAATAAATTAGAATGATCGTTCGCAGGTGCCTGTGGGGATGTTGCCTCATCCCTTTCTGCCTGGAGCCGTGTCAGGACGTCCTCCACACTTGCCCCAACTGCAAAACCTACCTCGGCAAGTATTCGCGCCTGAAGTGAATTCCTCAAAAGGAAGATACATCTCAGATTTGGACATAGTCAAAGTACACCGCACTCTGATTACGGTGCAATTATATATCGTTGTTTTTTCAAACATTCATTCCATAACTCCAACATTTCATCCACCAGAGAATGGAGAGAAAGATCTGGCTGTGTTAAATGATCGCTTTACGCACCGTCCTACATACACGCTCTTACCTATGTTTGAACCTTCACACTTTTTACACGATCATATTAGAAAGCCATCTGTTGATATTTGAATGTTTACAAGGATGCGCGGTCTGACTTTTCTTCATACAAACGTATTACCGTATTTTCTCCCTGGATTATTACATACCCTAATAACCGAAGAGATACGCTAGTTATATATATATATATTTATTTGTTTTCTAGAAGTGCCATAATCAAATATTATAAATTAAGATTTTGATTTTGAATGGGAGCAAAAATGAGTGGTATAATTGTTAACTGTCTTCTGTATGCTGATGATGCCGCGCTTCTTGCTAGCAGCAAAGAAGACGCGCAATTCTTGGTAACAAAAGTCTACGATGTATGCGAGAAAAGCCATTTGCTTATGAATGTTGATAAATCAAGAGTGATAAAAATATAACTAAATCTGAGATCAGTGTGAACGGAGATATTCCGAATCAGGTAGAAGAATTTGTGTATCTGGGAAGTATGTTTACTAGGGATAGAAAGGAGGGTGAGTGCCGGGAACAGGGTAAACGGTGCACTGAAATCTACTTTGGCAAACAAATGTTTGTCGCGGGAGGCTAAACTAGCAGTTCACAACGGAGTTCTAGTGCCAACTCTAATGTATGGGAGCGAAGTATGAAATTGGAAAATGATGATGAAAGTAGGTTGAATGCTGTCAAGATGCGATCCCTCAGGCGAATGTGTGTTAAAACGATGTATGATAGGTGCACAAATGTCGAGATCCGTGAAGTGTGTAAGGCTGAGACACGCATTGCCGACAGAATCAAGAAAGGGGTGCCGCGTCGGTTTGGACATGTGGAGCGAATGGACAGCGAAAGAACGGCTAAAAAGATCTACGATGCAAATGTTGATGGATGCAGAAAACGAGGAAGACCGAGAAAAACATGGCACGATCGAGTCCATCAAATACTTGAAGACGGACATGTCATGAGAAGATGTATGAATGTAGAGGAAGCGAGTTCTGTATGCCAAGATAGAGTGATATGGCGTTATATCCCTCTGCCTACCCCTACGGGGAAACGGCGTGGTGGTTTGTTTGTTAGTTTGTGATATTTGCGGAGAAATAAAGTACCCCTTTGAGAAGGGACTATGAAAATCTACGCTTGTATACGGCTCATATCTCGCATTATTTGGTATTACATTTTTTCATACGCATCAAAAGTGATAGTTTTTTAACACTTCAAAGGCTGTGCTACAAAATTCCCTTACACGCGGTGATGCAACATCGTACGACGTCAAGCATTCAAGACAAAATGTTCTCAGAACATAAATAATTCATGTTTAATAATTCCTTTTCCATAATTTATAAAAACTATAATTTAATTTAGGCTGCATGACACAATTTAATAAAATGTCAAAATTAGACACTGAACCTACTTTGAATTTAGTTTGAGACAATAATTTACACATTTTGTTATTTGCCTCGATTTTATTCCCCATTCGCGCGGCGGCGCGCGGCTCGACGTCTTTTGACAGATTGAATGTGTTTTAAAAAACACAAAAACGTTAATTTGGGAGAGATATTTGAACGAGAATGTGTGGAAAAAAATAGGACCTTAACATTTCGGCATTGAGGAACGTAAAAACGACATTTTGCTGTAATCAGAAAAGAAAAAAAGAAATAATTATATTCCTTATTATTGAAGGACCACAAAATATATCATAGGAAAAAAGAGTTAAGGCTGTACTCGAAAAGGGGAAAAACGAGCGCAAAATTAGGAAATCATACGATTTTATGTCATAGTCTTTTTTGAGATCCCAGATACCTAAGTTTAGTCTAAATTTGAAATGGCGTAATCTGCCGGTCTAAAAGTAATTGTATTTTAGTTACATAAAACTTTTAAGCATATTTTTTAACAGAAATACCTTCAAAACATATTGTTTTTATCTAATTTATGTGTTTTTGTTTTTTTTATTTTTGCCCGATTAAAAAAAAAACATTCATTTTAAAATGGCAAAATCGTATGATTTCCTAATTTTGCGCTCGTTTTTCCCGACTACAGCCTTCATATCTTTAGTTTGAATCCAGGATAGTGCGTGTTTTTTAAAAGAGGGAAAATTTTGAAAGGTTGGGATCAATCAAATATTATCTGTAAAAAAGGAATTAAACATTTTTGGGCCTATGAAATATGCATGTCTCTGTGCTAGCCTCGTTTTACAATGTGCTATTACTAGCTCACGACTCCTTCATAGACTTGATCTATTTATATTACTAGTAGATAAATTTTGGTTCATAAATATATATTTAAAACAATATACAGGTAAACGTCGTTTTGCGCCGGTTCGATTTATAATTACGCTGGTTGGTGCCAGCGTGGGATTCTCCGGTTCGGTCGACACCAGAGGACAGTTGACGCCGCGATTCTAATAGCTGACACACTTTTACACGTTGTTTTATTATATTACCGTGCACGCGAGCAGCCTATTGTGTGTGTGAAATTGTTTCCGAGTAACTTTTCATTTTGTTTTTATGAAAAATAAAAAAGAATGATTATATCTTGTATTTTATTATTATTAAAATTAAAAGAATATTAAAATATTTGTAGTTTACGCTATGATTCTGCAAGAAAGGAAGCAACAATCGAAGCAAATGAAATTGGATGCTTTTTTCAAAAAAGTGTGAAAATTTAATTTAGTACCGACAAACTGGTGACTCAAAAAATAATTATTTTTATCAAATGGTTATTATTTATTTTGTAAAGGAATTTAAACTGTATTTATCAAATACATTTATAATCTATTTTGAATGTGTATTAAATAAACATGTTTGATTGCTCTTAGAGTTTTGACACTTCCGTGTCTTCCCAACTATATATATCTCTATCTTCCATTAAATTTGTGTTAATTTTACGGCGGTGTCTCTCGGAACGGTCCCGTTTACCTGTATTTGTCTTGTTTCTAAAAGCTTAGCTTCTCGGAACAATTGGAAAGAGGGAAAAGTGCCATTTTTGTGAAGCATTATTTTTAAGATTTTGTACTATATTTTATATTCTACCACTATGATAATGGACATGTGTAGTTCGCCAACGACCGGTCATACTGACAAGGTCAAGGACAAGGTCGGAAACATTGAACTAGAGATATGTTTCTTTCGTCTCGGTCCGTTAGTTCGCGAACGAAAAGAGCGCCGAGCATTCGAATGTTCGTATCTTTTATATCTCTAGCTCATTAAGTTCATTCGTTCGCAACGATTCTGTGTCACCATACGGTATGCGCAATTATTTTTAATTGAGGCCACGCATACATAGTCATTTTTGCTCTATCTACAAACATTTCCGAGGTGTGCAAGTGTGTGTTTATTGTACACGTAGGCGCAATCAACACGAATCGTCCAAGTCCGCCTGATAAAACTGAGGCGGATTGACATTTATTTTGTATTTATTTAAAATGTATTCAGGGGTTACTCTCGTAAACACTTCTCCCCTATCATCAAAAAATACTCAAAAGATACAAAACAAAGATAAAGCGTAATACTTCTACATGTAAACAAATATTCTCTTTGTAAATAAACCCTACTAACAATATTTACCCTCCCTCCCCGTCGGCGGTGATGTGCAGCCAGTACACATTGCGTCTAATAATTATAATATCTTTATAAATATAATCAATATTGGGTTTAGATTTTCAGTATTCCTCCATTACACATTTACGTATCCACTGAAGTAATTTGTTCTTAAATAATAAGTACTTATTAGGCATAGAAAAGCATTTTATCGGAAATCAGGGATAAATTACAAATATCATCAAAAGTATACTCACAGTCAGTCACGTGGTCCAGTACTATATAGCTACTTAGTAGCTCGCGGGTGTATTTAGGACAGTAAGGGAATAAATAATTATTATTTCATCATAACTCCCTTTCCGCATTTAATGGTGCATAGGGCACTGCATTGGTACACCAATCGCAGCGAATCTCGATATTTTTTTTTTCATAAGATGATCAGTCTTACCCTTCACTTGTCAGTCAAGGCACTTTGAAATGTTTACACTGGTAAAACGTCCTTTTAGTTAAATATTTCATGTCAACCATGTCGGGGATTGAACCCGAGACCTCTTGCATGGTAGGCAAACGCGCTGATCACTGCACCGCGAGGCTGACTATATATTATTTACTTAATTAAAAAATAATTTACTTTGACTTTTTTGAATGATTGAAAAATATATAAAATTATTTCAAGCACTATAAGGATGCTAGAATTTCAAACATCCATTCGTTTTGTAGCTGCAAGACATGCAGAAATCTAGCTTCTAACTCGCACTCGCACACACCCCGCTCGAGTGGACAAAAGAACTAAACGAGCTAGAGACCCGAAAGATACGATGAAACGAATGATACGAAGATGCGAAAGATGCGGAGATACGATGACCTAAATGAGCCGAATGAGCAAAAGATACATTCGTTCAACTGAAGTACTTAAAAGATTCGGTCACTTTAAAGATACAGATCATTTGACTCGTATCTTTTCGGTGACAGGGTCTTACCCACCTCTACTTTATAAGTTTATAATGTTATTTATTTAAACATTAATATGTAATCAACAGAGATAAAGATCATTTTAGAGAAGGGAATATAGAAGTAGATATAGAAGATGCCTAGAGGCATCCACAGGGCGTCTGACCTGTCATTGGCTGATTTAAGTGGCCACTTTACAAACTGTGTAACATTCACCATCCTGCCCATATTTTAACATACATATTTCTTCAAACTCTATATTCCTACAAACATCAACAGATGAAAGAATTGAAGGAATATAAATGTTCAAATATGGGCAGAATCGTGAATGTCACACAGTGTGTAAAGTGGCCACTTAAACCAACCAATGACAGGTCATAAGCTCCGTAGATGCCTAGTCTTTTATAATACCTTCTCTCAAATGTTCTTCATCTCTGTTGTAATATGTTAACATTAACAGCTCCCCGAAGAGTTAAATCCAGTCTTTGTCTACAAAAATTTGGACAAACTCAAAATACTGTTTATATTGTGTTGTTATTAATTATAAGCCTAAAAATACATAATATGCTGGTGACTATGTACACATAAATGGGATCTAGAATTTCAACAGGCCAGTAGCTGCAAGACTTGTTATAATCTAAATTATTTTATTATATATTTATTTTAATATCATTAAAACACTTCACTTCATTGTCAAATTAAAACATACTGTAAATGGGGGCTAGATCCAGGCGCTCTGTAGCTGCAAGACGCGCTGCTAATCTAGCTCCTATCTGTTATAGTTGAAATGTATCATAATTGGAAGGGAGGAACTAGAATCCCAATTGTCCATGCGCTCTGTAGCTGCAAGACGCGCAGGGATGTTAATTTATTGTACAGCGCCCTCGAGGCGATTTTCACAAAATGGCGCTACATTAATTATCCGACTATATATATATATATATAATGTATAACGTAATGTACAAATGTAATTTGAAATACAAATAAATAAATACATTTTTAAGACACTCTGCCGTACAATTGAATGCTCTAATTTTGACTCTCCGTGTTATTAAGTAAATAAATTGGTTTATAAATGTGATATTATATGTATGTTAAGTGTGAATAAACTAAAATTGCGAAAAACCCAACTGTTTCAATTCATTTATTTCTGTCCTCTTCAAAAGATCAAACACGGCAAAATATTCCAACAGACGCGTGCGATAGACGACATTCAAACGGCGAGTCCTCGCTTTCATTCCACGGTTTCCTAAGAGAGCGCGGATGGCGTCATTAAAACGTCCGTTCAAACCGGATCGCCAGATTGTGAGCGGAACGTCAAACGGCGGTGTCGTCATTTTATTAATGTTATTAATTTAAGCGAGCAGCTTAAAGCTGATCTGCTTAAATCTATTTAAACGAAAATTAGTTGTTGGCGCACTCTAACTTTTGTTGAACCCATTGAGACTACACATCGAGATCAGCTCTTGAGGCAGCTTATTCCAACCATGGACAATCCTATGGCTCATTGATGTTCTTCAAGGTTACATCATTTTGCAACAACGTTAGAGATGGAACAAATTGATCAATGTAAATTGATCGAATAAAAAAATAAAAAAATTTGATGTTGTTCATGAACAAGTATCAATGTCTCATTTTTTTGTGAATATTTGTGTTAAACACACAAGGGAGGATGGGAACAAAAAGTAATCGGCCAGGAATAGTATCGATAAATGCTGTTATTTACTTAACATCGGGAACCGAAGGGCGAAGCACAAGCCGATTTGACTGGTAGTCCTGAAAAGGACTTTTAATTCCAAGAGAGCGCCGCGGTCGGGATCCGTAAGGTGAGAAGTCCAGAAGTCCAATCCGAGGGCAGGCGAAGGTCTTGTAGCGTAGTCGGTATCGGCGGGGAGTAGAGCGGGAGATGATTCAAACGCGAGTGAGTGATTAAGACTGATTTATTTGACGGAGCTGCGCCATTTTATACGCAACAAATCTGCGCGGCCGACACAGGCCGGCCAATGGCGGGCGGGAGTAAGCCGACCAATCCCGTAGCGAGAGAAATAGCTATCTCGCCACGTAAAAGGACTACCCCCCCCTGTAATAAACCTGTACAGAGAAAACATTATTAATCAAATAAGGGCAATGCAATATATTTATTTCACCAAAGTACTTTCGAAACGACCCAAATTTTTACCGGACACGGAGCTATGAGAAGTTATCTATATAGGTTTAAATCAAGGAATGATGACTCTTGTCCATGCGATGATATTTCTTCACAGAGTATAGAACATCTGTTATTTCAGTGCCCATTTTTCAGTTTGCAACGCCATAATCTTAGTTAGTAGTTATCACGCGCCATTGTTCTTGAACTTTGCAACAATGGTGATTGGACTCATAAAGGTAATAAACCAAAATCAGTGATCGAACATCCCATTTCCAAGACAAACAAAAACTTTTTTTTTTCCGAGTACCTTAGCCTTGTACATGACACGTAAGGCTACTAAATACAGGGGTCCAAATATATTTTTAAAAATATATATATTTATAAATTTAATAATAAAATCCTAATTCCATAGGCCTGGGTATAACGAAAGGCATCTCGAAGGTAACAAAATAAAGTATTTATTGGGAGGGGCATTTCGTGTTACATATTTATACCGAGGTTTCTACATTATTTAATCAAGAGGCCCCAGGAAGGGCTGCTGAGTCTATACGACGTCCGTAAAACAAACACTTATATTTTTTGTAAATTCCACACCTCGTAGAATCATTTTCATTAATTTTATATGTAATAATTGTTTTTGTTTTATATTTTGTTTTTAAATATGAACATTGTCATAATTTTAGTATTTTTCACTTTTTGGAATAACTTTTATTGTGAATTTGATTGTTTGTTTTGTAAACCTTAACTACAAGTTATTTTCATCATCATCGCCCTTCGGGCACATTGCGAGCGGGGCCGGAAGAAGCAGGGCGGTGGTACGCGGGGAAGGGGACGTTAGCGATCGGGAGAGTCACAGCTGCCACGCTACACGAGTCCGCGAGAACGGGCGAGAATCGTCCGGGAGTGCGCTGGTCATGATCCTCGTGACCGGGGGCCCAACCACGAAGAAGTTATTCGCAATGTTCTTATTATTCTATACCCGTATAATTTATAATTATTCCTTTTAATTTTCTTATTTTTCCCCGCAAAATTTGTTAATACGGTTCTAAACGGGCAAAGCCTAAGAATTCAAAGTAAATTCGTTGGTTCTATAACTGTTGTTGTAAATTGAAATAGAATGTCGAGGATTACCGACCCATTCCGGAATAAATAAGATATTCATGTTTAGTCATTTCACACTGAGAACTTTCTCACCAATGTGAATTAATAAATGACAAATTAAATCCTCTTTTTTGGAAAACGTGTCTCCACAATCTGAGCATGACTATGGTTTCTTGCCGGTGTGAGTAAACATGTGAGATTTCAAATGATTCTTTTGTAAACATTTATATTCGCACTCTAAGCATGAAAATGGTTTCTCACCGGCATGAGTTAACATGTGTGATTTTAAAAGACTCTTTTGTGAACAATTAAATTGGCACGCCGAACACGAGAATGGTTTCATGCCGGTATGAGTTAAAATGTGCTTCTTCAAATTTTGTTTTTGTATACTTTTAAATGGGCACTCCGAGCACGAGAATGGTTTCTCGCCTGTATGAGTGAACATGTGTGTTTCCAAATTACGTTTTTGTGAACATTTAAATTGGCAAGCTGAGCGTGAGAATAATTTCTCGCCGGTATGAATTAACATGTGTGATTTCAAATGATATTTTTGAGAACATTTAAATTGGCAATCTGAGCATGAGAATGGTTTCTCGCCGGTATGGGTTAAAAAGTGCGTTCTCAAACTACGTTTTTGCGAACATTCGTATTGACACTCCGAGCATAAGTATGCTAAGAGACTCGTCCGGGAGCGCAGTGGTCATGATTTTCGTAACTGAGAGACCAACCACGAAGAAGTTATTCTCAATATTCTTACTTTTATTGATTTTGTTTGTAAATTAACTTACTTATATAACAAAATAAATATACCTTACTTAAATGAATCTTCAATTTCACATAATATAAATAACTCATCCCTTATATCCAAAATGCATTTCATTTATTTATTTATTTTTATTTGGGGAAAAAAACAACAGTTTTTAACATATATTGTATACAGAAAATAATAATATATATAAACAAAAATTGTAAAAACAGTCAATATAAATTTTCCACAGCGGTGTAAGCTATTGATTAAGTACATTATCGGTATCAAAATAAAAGCGATTTCACAATTAAAATGTAAGGTACTTAAAAATAAAAATACAAATATTTATATACAGTCATAAAAATAAAGTATATATAAATAAGATAAATTTAAATTTGAAGAATAAGAAAAGAAAAAAGTTATTTAAAAAATCATGTAAAAGGTACAAAATATAATAATGAACATACGAGTACATACATAATTACTGAGATCGTATAACTAAACGGGTGTACTGTCTATAAGGAATCTTCTATATTTCATATAGGAGAGATGAAAAATGTCTGCGTTAAGTATTAAAATAATGACATGCTCTGAAGAAAAAGTCGTTTTTCCTTGAGTTAGTCCTAGGTACTGGTAAATTAAATGTAGTATGGAGTCTTGTTCTGTTGGGTACAAGGTATTCTAAAGAACTTGTAAGTAAAGGGCAGTCTACGACGTTGTTTACTAGTTTAAACAGGAATATTTGATCTACAATCACTCTTCTATACTCCAGAGTTTGAATTGAATTTGGTGTACGGTGAAATTTATATTTTATTAAATTTATAAATTTCTTCTGTATCTTTTCTAGGTTGTTTATGTATATTTTATTTGCTCAAAAGGTGGAGACGCTTCTTTATATGTAATTATTCCTTTTAATTTTCCCGATGTTTATAATAACGGTTTAAAACGGACACAGCTAGAAAGTTCGTTAGATCTTGAACTGTTGATGAGCTCTGAGAAAATAAAATATATTATAAAGGATGACTGGCCCGTTTCAGGTTTAATGAGATGTTCACTTTTAGTATTTTCACGTTAAGAACATTCTCCTCACCCATGCGAATTAATTAATGACCAATTAAATCCTCTTATTTGGAAAATGTTTTTCCACAGTCTGAGCATGAGGATGGTTACTTACCGGTAAGTACCGGCATGAGTTGACATGTGAGATTTTAAAGAACGCTTTTGTGAACATTTATATTGACACTCCGCGCATGAGTATAGTTTCTCACCGGTATGACTAAAAATGTGTATTTTCAAATTATATTTTTGTGAACTTTTAAATTGGCACTCTGAGCAAGAGAATGGTTTCTCGCCGGTATGAGTTGTAAGGTGTCTGTTCAAATAATGTTTTTGTGAACATTTGAATTGGCACTCCGAGCATGAGAATAATTTCTCGCTGTTATGAGTTGACATGTGATGTTTTAAATAACTAATTTTTGAACATTTATATTGGCACTCTGAGCAGGAGAATGGTTTCTCGCCGGTGTGAGTTAACATGTGCGATTTCAAATAACTAATTTGTGCACATTTATATTGACACTCTGAACAGGAAAATGGTTTCTCACCAGTATGAGTTAACATATGATATTTTAAATAATTCTTTTGTGAACATTTGTATTGACAATCCGAGCATGAGTATGGTTTTTCGCCGGCGTGAGTTAAAATGTGTAGTTTTAAGTTATATTTTTGTGAAAATTTTAATTGGCACTCTGGGCATGAGAATGGTTTCTCACCGGTATGACTTAAGACATGTCTTCTAAAATTTCTTCCAATTGAACATTTAAATTGGCACTCTGAGCATGAAAATGGTTTCTCGCCGGTATGGGTTAACATGTGATATTTTAAATAACTCTTTTGTGAACATTTATATTGGCACTCCGGGCATGAGTAAGGTTTCTCACCGGTATGAGTTAACATGTGTGATTTCAAAGAATCCTTTCGTGAACATTTATATTGGCACTCCGAGCATGAGAATGGTTTCTCACCCGTATGAGTTAACATGTGGGTTGTGAATTTGCTCTTCGCTGCACATTTATACGGACACTCTGAGCAGGTGAAATAATTCCGTATCACTTGTAAATCTGAAATAAAAACAAAAATAATGTAATGTTTATCTAGAACGCTTAAAACTAACGAAAAAAAAAAGAAAAAATGTTTGATTATTGCAAAAATAAAATGAGCATTATTTTTAATAATATAACCGCGCATTTAAATAGGCGCAAAGGGTTACACCGTCACTGTTACCAATATGTTTCTTTAAACATTAACAAAGACGGCGGGCTTAACTTTAACTCGACATGGTTCCCAGCACTACGTACCACAAAAACCAAAACAAATGTGCCGTCTGCCAACTGCGACACGGTAAAAATTACTTAATACGTCAGAGTAATAACTACGTATTATCCCAAACTCTATGAGGCCAAGAGCCGTGTTGATCACTTAAATTCATCATTCATAAGATTAATTGATAATCAATAACTGAACGAGAAATACTTACTCCTAATTTTAAATTCGCTAGCGCTCGTTCACAAACTTAATTTCGAGTGCTATAATAGCAAATTTGTTGGTTTTCGCAGATAATGACAGCGTACTAATAAGAAAGAGAAAGGTATACTAATATATTACACACGTCTCGGCTGTCCGCTTTGGTAGGATTGTATGCGGGAAAATAAGATAAGTAATTTTTTGTTTTGTAGACCATTTTGTGAAAACGACCTGAATTGTATTTCTATGGTATTTGTTACAATCAATATAGTGTTAAGTTTCCGCAAACTAAGTTTTGTAAAATTTCCATTAAAAATCAACGTAAAATAGGCATTTTTCAATAAAGAATTATAAAAGCGCCATATATGAATGATTAGTTTCATATTTTCGTTTAAAATTACCTTAAACGGTACTGTCTATGTATTCCTACAGCAAAGGCAAGCATTCAAGAAGCAAGCGGTGTTGTCACTCCTGACTCGCGATGACACACCTGCCATGTCCGCCTAGATTATGCCATTAATAATAAATACCGTTTGTATATTTTAATAGAGTTTAAGATTGTTTTAAGTGTTATTATATTATATAACATACTCATTATTGCCAATCTGTTAGGGCTTCCATAAACCTGTTGATTGGCTTGAAAAAAATACACTGTACCACTCAAAAAATAAACGTATTGTTAACTAAGTATTTAGTTTGTGTAAATTTACTGACGTCGGGCTCGTTGTGTAGCAGTCAGTGCGTTTGCCCACCTTGCAAAAAGTCTCAGGTTTGACTCTCGCCGTGGTTGGCATGCAACATTTGTTTTAAAAAAGGTATTTTTGCACTAAGATATTTTCCCTGTCCTGTTCCCAAGTCCCTGGAATGGCACCTGAAGCGTAAGACTGATCATCTAACCTTAATGTTATCAAAAAAATATCGAGATACGCTGCGACTGGTGTACCAATGCAGTGCCCTATGCACCATAAAAGGAAAGATGATGAGAATTACTTCAATAAATTTACTATACCAACCGGTTTCAGAACACGACTGTTCCTTTCTCAAGACTTGAATATAAACTAACAGAAAATATTACCAAATAACAGGTAGATACCTAAAACACATCTGCTAACAAGTTTAACGTCCTGAATCGGAATTCTAAAAAGGAATATAGGCCAGGTAGGAGGGGAGGTATCAGATTGGATGATAATTCTAAATATTAAACATTTCTGACAAACAACAGCTATGTTCTTAAACCGGTCGACACGAATCGAACAAATTTATTTTAGTGATTGTACACGAACTTAAAACGAAGTTAGATCGAAAATCATAAAAAAAGTGCTTCAAATATTGAATTTTTTTCATTATTCATTAAAATTAAAATCGTGTTTTTGACGTTTATTTATTAAACATATTACAACAGAGATGGACGACGTTTAAGAGAAGGAATATGGAAGTATAAGCATTTACAGGGCTTACGGCCTGCCAATGATTGGTTGAAGTAGCCTCATCGCACACTGTGTTTTTTCATAAACATCCCCCATCTCTGTTGTAATACGTAAACCTTAAGCAGTCTTCATGAGGTGAAATCTGGAACTTGTCAACAAAAATTAGGACAAACTCGAAATACAGTTGATTTATTGGATTATTTTTTGTTATTTTCCAAGTTTTGTTTTTGCGATTATTATATAATGTTCCCTCACTGGGGTGTCCCGCGCAGGGGGAAAAATTAAACAAACACTGAATAACAGAACTCCTAAAGCACCGAGCTGTAAGTTTTATATGAAGAATAAAAAAAGGTATTTGTTATTTGCATAGAAAATCTTGTTTTTATAAGTTGAGATCAGATCAATATTATTAAAACGTAGTTTCTTAGCAGGAAATAATTCGAGAAATTTTCAATACAGAATTTAAGTTACATTGAAAATTTCTCTGTTTGGACAATTTAAAATACTATTAAACAAAGTTTTAACATCAAATTTAGTGTTACAAATATACAGCGAATTTGAAACTCAAACAATAACAAAATCAACAACCATCAAATAATATACAACGTAAAGTAATCAATTCCATATTTGACGTGAAAACCAGACAAATCGATTGGATGTCCAAGCTTCGACTTATAATTGCAATGTACCTCCTCAAATAAAAATTACCTGCAAATGGGTTTTCCAATCAAACGTGCATTTTATATTTCCCGATTTAAAGGCTACTGCCTTAATTTTATCAACAATCCGCGAACCATCATCCACAGTCCAAAGACAAAATCTCCGAGTGGGTAAACAAGTATTACTTACTTGAAGCAATTTCATGCTTGCGAGAGGAATCCAAACATTCTTGTTTAATGTCGGGATAATCCACATCAATCTCTGTGAAGATCATCATTTCGCTGGTTATCCTAGGCCGGCCAGCACTGGTCCCCGGTTCAGCCTTCACGGCAGCGACACCCGGCTCCTCGCTGCTGCGGGGCCGTGGCGCCCCTTCCCCAGCCTGGAGAATATCTCCTTCTACATCGCCAGTCCCCGGTTCAGCCTTAACATTCACTGAAGGGAATTCCATACTTTTTTATAATTAAAGCTGAAAATAAAGATCCTGGAAATTATAATTATAATTTATATAAGCAATTAAGTCACAATTTCTAAAGCAAGAATCAAATATGCTTACGAAACTTTCAAAATAATAAAGTAACCCATATGATGTTATACGATTTTGGAATAAAAGAAGGTCATTTTAACGTCCTACAATGACACTACCCACAGTTTAATTTTCTCCGTAAGAAAACTAATGTAGGTAATTTACATATTTTTAACAAAGACGAAGCTTTTGTAAATATGCAAGTCTCGGCATGTATAGAGCTTATGATCTGTCATTAGCTGTGTCAAGTGTTCACCTTTGTGTGTTGAGTATTTACCAGTATGCCTTATATTTGACTCCGAATGAACATTTAATGAAATAAGTTTACCAATCTGTTTGGTTTATAAGTTTTTGTACATAGATTTAAGAATAGTCCAGAAGGAGCGAATAATCATATTTGAATACATCGGAATGAGTCCAATAACCCCCCTACTATGCCCCACTTTTGCTACGCGCATTCGTGATGTCACCGCGTAATGTTGCACGATGGGAAAAAATATAATTAAAACACAAACGTAAGGTAAAAAAAAGCAATCTGTTAATTTCTCTAAAATTTTATTGTGACACAACAGAGAAGATAAATAAAGGGCCATTTAATAAGAGTAATTGAATTAATGAACTTTAAACTTATAATATAAAAAATAAAACATATTTTTCATAAAACGGATATTTTGATATCGTGTTAAATAATATTTGATGTTTTGAAGATAATGTCGGTCAAATGTCCACCACAGAGTTGTTCACTCCGAGGTCCAATTTTCATTAGTTCTCTTATTAGATAAGCAAAGTAGTAATAATTTACTACCCTAGCAACACTCACAAAATGTTTATTTTGTTTCTTCGACAATCTGACAGATGGAAAAATAATTCATTTGCTACTTACACATTCGTTTGCTAATTACGTATGAAATGTGATCCCATCTTGTTTCTTTAAGATCCTGCAGTACTTCTACACTTCAAAAGGACACAACACGGCATATATGAATTCAAAACAGGAGTTGCGTACTGAGCGACGTCTACAAAGAAACTAATGGGTCAAAACGTAAACCTAATCATTTATGAGTAGTTTAGTCGCCTTCTGTTTGATGGGCGTATGCGGTTTCTGGACTATTCTTAACTCTATGTTTTTGTATTAAACATTTTTTCTACGAATATGATATGTAAGCAAGTAAATATTTTTGCTAATAAATATTTCTGAAATAACGAACATCTTCATTGACGACAAGATATATTAAGTGTCAAATATTTCGATTGTTTTAAACTTTCAACAGTTTTGTGGGAAAATATATTACCTAATTGTATGTACACACCTAAGACCTGTTCATTAGTATTTTTGACTTATAATATTGAATAAACAATTGAGCCTTAGTTGCATCATCTTCTGGCTTTATTTGATCTGGTTCTAAAATTGGTAAAAAATAATAAATTTAATAAATGATGCATTTTGTGTGCTAAAACTAATAATCATCATCATCATCATCATACTTCGATCTGCGCCCGATGGTGCACAGGGAACTGCAATGGCAAACTAGATGCGGCGCATATCGATCATCCGTTACGTGAGATCACATATGACTATTCTCAAGCCTGACGGTAATTAACCACTGCAATTCGAACTTCCGACCTGCTGCGGTGCTTGCGACAAACCAAATATACATTTGATACTTACTTTTTACGGTGATTTGTATGTAAAACCTTCGTTTACTTGTGCAATAATAGTGTAATTTATGTATTTTTGTCCACCGGATAGAGACGCGCACCGCTAAGCGCTTGACAGAATAACCACAGACAAAATGTAATGAGATGAACATCCACAAACAAACATAGAAATTTTGGCTTTTTTTTTCAAAATTTTAAGTCCTTGACTAGGTAATTTGTTATATTCCGTTAAAATTTGTTTGCTTGTTATGCCATTTATTTATCGTAAATGGCTCGTTACAGATTAAGGTACATATAAATCAAGGATGGGTTTGAAAACTAGGAGTATAAAATGATGACGGGAACTATCTAATTATTGCTTTATTGCTTTTTACACAATAAAAGGCAAACGCGCTGACCACGACACCACGAGGCAGAAATGTTTCAATAGCATCCTATTAATGATATCTTACAATTGCGACTTTTCTCTACTTTAAAATAAGGTTATTTTTTCCCCATTAACTATTGAAAATGAAAACATGAAATATATAGTCGTGCGCAAATGAACAATATTAGGAATGCCTTCATACAATTTAACAATTAAAAACAGATATGATTGGACGTATATAAAAAGAAAACTATCGGGTATTTTTTTTTCTATTCAAAAATCCGATGTTTTCCAATAAAATAATACCATCAAACTTTTTTCTTTAATGAAGGAGTTGAAAATTGTTTGCCTTGCTTATTATGTACAAGGTTAATATTAACTGCAAAAGGTATGTTCCTTTTAATTTTTGACTATAGTGTGAGGATCTGGTGGTGGAAACTCATACAGGAGAAGCCGGACTATTGACAGGCATAAGCAGATCTTCCATTCCACTTTGAGAGCGTTCGGCATTTTGTGTCCTATTTATTTCAACAATCACCTGTACCATTTTCACATGTATGATATTACCTCACGCGATAAGTCCATATGACTTATTACTGTTACGATATTTTCTAGGTCCTCATCCAGACTTTTGCATCGCGCCTCCAGCTGCATTTGCTCTAAGCTGAAAATGGGACAATGCATCAACATTTTTTTTATTTTGCTTTTCAAAATCCGATTTTTTCCAATAAAATGATACCGTCAAACTGCCGTTCTATCAAAATAACGTTCAGTGTTAGATTACGATCCAGTCCAATAGAAAGATAAGCTTTTTCCTTATAATTATGAAGGTTTAAGAACGTGGAGTTACGTTTGATTGTTACATCCGACACCTGACACTTTTGACGCCACCTTCCACCAATCTCATCGGAGAAAATAAACCTTTTCCTCTATATTTTAGTCCAATGTTTTGCTTAGCACGCATTTTTTCCGTCAGAGGTGGTGTTTTTGCAGGCCTTTTGGCCAAAAGCCTAATTTATTTATTTGACACTTTATATACATATACAATATATAGACATATAAGGGCGGGCGTATTGCCTTAAGGCAATTTCTTCCTACCTACCGAAACCGTTCTGTTTGAGAAAATTATAAATACATGGACATATTGAATCTTACAATTTTATACAAAATTAAAAACAAAGATAAGCAAAATAAAAATATATAAAAAATTAACACTATACTATAAGAGAGGAGAGGGAATGGGAAGAAAAAAGAAGGATAAAGGAACAATTTAAATATTTAGATTGTGACATTTCAATCTTGACTTAATTGTAAATAAAGAAGGGGCGTCTCTAACATTAGTAGGTAGATTATTCCACAATCGAGCAGCTACTACTGTGAAAGAGGAGGCAAGAAAATTAGAGCAACGACAGGGTATTAAAAGGGTTCTCTCGTTACTAGAACGAAGAGAAAGTCCGTGTTGTGGAAGAGGGCCGATGAGCTCTCTCAGATAAACAAGCGAAATGGGATTATTCAAAATATTGTGAAGAAGTGATAGAATGTGAATGTTTCTTCTATGCCTCATTGTATAATGTATTAACTCGTCGACATGCACAATAAATTAAAACGTTTTAAAGAGATATCACCTCACACGGGTATTAAAAATAATGGTGGGTATTTAAAACCGGTATACAATTATTAGAAATTACATATTCCCACAGTTACTATACTAAATGACTGAAAATAATCATCGTTACGGTGTTTATAAATATAATTGTTATTTACATAACAACAATATTAAATTAAATCAAAATGAAAAAAAAAAACAAAATTAAATAAGACCAAATTATATGAAGCGGTGTTTAAGGGTTTGTTAGGCGTCAGCTATTCGTTTGTAAATAACAACATTTAATTTTACATTCGGTTTGATTAAAATAAAATCGTTTTCAATTATTCAATAGGCAAAACAATTTTAATCAACGTCGAGACGATTCGAGATTTTGGGATACTTTTTGATAACAAACTTGAATTCAACCATCACATTTCCAAGAAAGCGTCCAAAATTTGTGGACTTATTTTGCGAATATCTAAGCCATTCAAAAGCCCAAAAATTGCATTAACATTGTATAAATGAGTTTTTCGTAGCTTGCTTGAGTTTAATTCTATAATATGGTCTCCTAATTAAAGCATTCGTATGACGCGGATTGAATCGGTGCAACGTAAACTTTTAAAATCGTTCATATTTAGAATTGAATCAAATACTTTCATAATTAACTATTATGATCTTCAGAGTACTTTCATATCTTCAGTTTAGAATTCATAAGGATTTTGGCTGGTTTGATATTCTTGCCGAATTGATATCTAACTGTATAGATGCCCATGATATTCTTGCTCAGATTAACCTCAATGTACCTCACCGTAACTTGCGTATCAACGCTGTCTTTGCTGTGGAAAATTATAAAACCAACATCGGATTCTTTTCCCCTCTGCCGAGGATCCTCGGAACAGTGAACAAAATCTCATTAAACGGTACTGTCGATTTGTTCCAACAGCAAAGGTCAGCATTCAATAAGCAAGGGGTGTTGTCACTCCTGACTCGCGATGATACACTTGCCATGTCCGCCTAGATTATCCATAATTATACATGTGTAAATTTAAATAGACTTTGTGATTGTTTAGATTAAGTGTTATTTTATAATACATGGTCAATAATGCCAATCTGTTGGGGTTTTCATAAGCCTGTTGATTGGCTTAAAAAAGGTGGGGGAGTTTAATTAATAAGATAAATAAGTTGTGACTCGATAAGCTTTATTCAAAATATACTGATACATCCATAAAACAGTGGCTAACCTGTCAGAGGTCGGTAATGACCGTTCTATTTGTATTTTGCCTGCTTTTGAAAAAAGCCCGAAAAACATATTGCATTAAAACTAAAAATACATGATTTAAAATTTTGAATCTTACATTCAAATCAGTACGGATTCCAAAAGAAAAAAGTTCCGAACTACCATTACAGGATTTTGCTAATTGCATTAATAATGACCCTAATAATAAAAAACATATACTTGTACTGTTTATAGATAATTCTAATGTTTTTGACGCAATAAATCATTGCGAACTAATTGAAGCTAATATTTCTTTAAGTCATATCTCAGTGAAGAGAAACAGTTTGTAAGGGTAAATAATTCCATCTCAAACGGCATTAATGTACCACAGGGTGCTCACCTTGCTCCTTTGCTATTCAATCTGTTCATCAATGATATAAAAAATGCTTTTCTTACTTCATCAGTTTGGCTGTTTGCTGATGACACTAAAATTCTCGAACAGATTGACAGCCCTTCCGATTGTTCACTATTACATTATGATTTATTGTCTTTTAGCACCCGATGCTCATCCAACAATCTACATCTCACTTTGAGTAAATGCAAGGTTTTAAGTAAATGCTTTTTATTCCACAGTAATAAGAGCTTTTATATAATATAGAATTGAAGAGATAAGATTATGTAGATATATATATATATATGAACTTAACTATAAGCACCTGCTGACGAACTGCATTTTATGCAGTTCAGTAGGAATTGATAATTTGTATTCAAATTTCTATATGTTTTTTTATTAATAAAATAAAATAAACAAACAAAGAATTAGACTTAAACCACATACTTCAAATAAAGTCGCAGCCTTTGCAGTCAACCTCCCACCATTATCTATAGACCCTTATAATAATATTATTAGCTGATTATGGAAATAAAATTTAAATCTAGATTCATAATTAACTCTTCCATAAAAAAGTAATTTTACTATTGAGGTATTCGACGATACATTCAATAATTACATAATATACCTATGGTATATTGATTGATTTGGTGTTTATTTTGTAGAACTCCATATTTAAACTTGTAATTAGAAATCAAACAATGATTTGAGTCTACTGAACACTTTATTTTATTTTTACAAATATAAACATAAAAAAATAAAAACTTCGTGACAATTGTTTCGCCTTATTAGGGTATTTTCAAACGGATGACATTTCAAACGAATGACTCAAATCAGTGTTTGATTTCTAATTATAAGTTTTTATACCTATAGTCCTTAAAATGTAACATGATTAGAGTGATAGTTGTCAGAAAAAGTGACGGCATAACTTTGTAGCAACGTCAAAGGAGTTATTTATATTGACACACGAAAAATAATTTGTATCTGGCGTGTAAATTTATTTTTTCAATACAATTCTTGAAACATAAATCAACAATACATAAAATAAGCTTTAAAACTAAAAAAAAAAAAAAAACCTGATTATTAACGACGTTTTTACAAGGTTACATTATTTTACAAAAACGTTAGAGATGGGACAAATTGATCAATGTAAATTGATCGTATAAAAAAATAATTCATTTGATGTTGTTGATGAAAAAAGTATAAATGTCTAATTTTTTATGAATAATATCACTATCACTAATGAAATTAGTTTGGTAGCAGTCATTCTAATCAAGCTATACTTTAAGGAATAAAATATTAATTATTTACTTATTAATTGGAAATACATTTCTTTATCTTACAAAGTTAAAAAAAGTTCATTAGTTATATAACTGTTGATAAACTCAGCGAAAAAAAATTAAGTTGAAATCATGAAATTATAAGCGAGATATTACTACGTTCATTTTTCATAAATGAGATAAGGTTTTGAAGCTCGCCACTGTGTGTCCTCCTTCACTATTCAATACAACGATCACATCGTCGAGCGTTCGCCGCGGTCAACAAAACAGCGCACGTCTGACCGCAGACACAACAACTAGTAAGGTAATTCAGCAGCAAAGTTTCTTAGGAACGTATGCGCTAGAATATGCAAAGAAGAATAATTTTAGCAGTTATTTCTGCCAAAGGTGGAAGGAAGCTCTAAATACATAGAATGAGAATAGTCCAGAAACCGCATACGTGCATCAAAGTACTCACAAATGAGTAGTTTTACGTTTCGGCTATAAGGTACTCTAATTGTACAGAAAAATCAAATAAATCTAGATTTAAATTAACTCTATCATAAAAAAAGGAATTTTTATATTGAGGTCTTCAGCGATACTTTTAATAATAACAGAAGTCCCTAATATAAATTATTTATGTATTAATGGTAAATACATTTCTATAAATAAAGTTCTATAACTGTTAATAAGCTCAGCAAAAATAGATTATTAAGTATTACCGACTGATTCCAAGTTTATCGAGGTATTCATTTTTAGTAATTTCACAGTAAGAACTTTCTCACCAATGTGAATTAATGAATGATAAATTAAATCCCTTTTTTTGGAAAACGTGTTTCTACAATCTGAGCATGAGAATGGTTTCTCGTAGGTATGAGTTAAGAGGTGAGATTTCAAAAACCGCTTTTGAGAACATTTATATTGACACTCCGCGCATGAGTATGGTTTCTTACCGGTATGAATTAAAATGTGCGTTTTCAAATTATGTTTTTGAGAACATTTAAATTGGCACTCTGAGCACGAGAATGGTTTCTCGCCAGTATGAGTTAACACGTGCCTTTGGAAATTATTTCTTATTGAACATTTAAATTGGCAATCCGAGCATGAGAATTGTTTCTTCCTGGTGTGAGTTAACATGTGATTTTTTAAAGAACTCTTTCGAGAACATTTATATCGACACTTTGAGCAAGAATAAGGTTTCTCTCCGGAATGAGTTAACATATGTCTTTTAAAATTATGTCCCAGTGAACATTTAAATTTGCACTCTGAGCATGAGAATGGTTTCTCACCAGTATGAGTTAACATGTGAGATTTTAAATAACTCTTATCTGAACATTTATACTGACAATCCGAGCATGAGTATGGTTTTTCGCCGGAGTGAGTTAAAATGTGTGATTTCAAATGACATTTTTGTGAAAATTTTAATCGGCACTCTGAGCATGAGAATGGTTTCTCACCGCCGTGAGTTAACATGTGCGTTGTCAATTTACTCTTCTGTGGACATTTATATTGACACTCTGAACAGGTGAAATATTTCCGTCTCACTTGTAAACCTAAAATAAAAACAAAATAATGTATTGTAAATTTTACGAAAACAAAGCGAAAAAAGGTTTGTGTATTGCTAGAGTAAAACGAATTTGATTGAAAAATGGACGGAAAGGAATTTCCTTAGTTAAAATTACTTGGTCGGCCTCATGGTGAAGAGATTAGCGAGTTTGCCTACCATGCAGGGGTTTGAGTTCCAACATGGATTGTTTAAAATATTCCTTTTTAAAATTGTGTTTTTACACTACAACATTTTACAGTCCCTGTACCAGATGCCAGCAACTGAGACGTAAGACATTTTTGACAAACAACAGCTATGTTCTTAAATCGGTCAGCATATTAAATTTATTGTATTCATTTTACACGAACATAAAACAATCAGATCAAAACTATAAATATGTAGTTTCTTAGCAGGAAAGAGTTTTAGAAATTTTCCATACAAGATTTAAGTTACATAAACAATTTAACAGTTAGGACAAGCACTTAAAATACAATTATACAAAATTATTTTGCTACGTTTTTTTACTACATTTTTACTATGTTTTTACTTCATTTTTTACCATGATTTACTCAATTTTTTACTTTGTTTTTCACTTTGTCCTGTATTTTTATAACTGCTTCTATAAATTGATTACTGTTTTTTTTTTTTTTTTACTGTCTTAGAACGGAGTAAATAACCCTAGTTAGACAGTCAAAGCAACTTTACATAAATTATAATTTTGTGTATGTAATATAATGATAATAAATAAATAAATAAATAAAATAAAATAAAAATATACATCGAATATGAAACTTTACTCAAAATACATTCCTAAATAATAAATTAATATTGTATAACTGTATAGTAAATTAACTAGTAGGCAGTAATGTTATTGTTCATTTTTGCATAAAAATGTCTGCCTTAAAACAGGTTGTACCTAGTTAGGCAGACTAGACATGATCCAGAGAAATCTATTACCTAAGTGTAGTTGATAAAGTAATTGTTATTTTTGTTAATAAATCATGATTATTATCATATAAATCTTGTCAAAAACAAACGAAAAAATATTATATACAAGCATTATCGACAAAATGAAGGAAGAAGTTTGGCGTTGATATGAACATGTAGACTGAATGGACAGCGTAAAAACGGCTAAAAAGATTTACGGTGCTAATGTTGATGGATGCAGATATCCAGGAAGACCGAGAAAGACATGGAACGACTAAATTTAGCAAAAGCTTGAAGAAGGACATGACGAAAGTCGGAATAATCGGCGCACGTGCATGCGAAGATGAATGAGTGTAGAGTATGCGAATCTGTATGCAAATACAGAGTTAAATCCTCCCTGCCGACCATTCCGGGGAAACAGCGGCTTGTCACAGAACCTGTATAGGTTAGTCATAATTTATGACCGCGTGCCTATTACAAATCCACGGTTGTGACTTCCAAAAACTTCCATTCGAACAATTTATGCATAAAGAGTTAAATTCCTCTGCGAACCATCGTCCACAGTCAAAAGTATTACTTACTTGAAGCAATTTCCCGTTTGCGAGAGGAATCCAAACATTCTTGTTTAATGTCAGGATAATCCACATCAATCTCTGTGAAGATCATTATATCGCTGGTTATCCTAGGCCAGCTAGCACTGGTCCCCGGTTCAGCCTTCACGACAGTAACACCCGGCTCCTCGCTGCTGCGGGGCCGTGGCGCCCCTTCCCCGGCCTGGAGAATATCTCCTTCTACATCGCCAGTCCCCGGTTCAGCCTTAACATTCACCGAAGGGAATTCCATACTTTTTTATAACTAAACCTGAAATGAAGATCCTGGAAATTACGAAACTTATTTATAAAATCAATAAAATCATAATTTCTAGAGCGAGATTATATATATGTAACTTTTGAAATAATAAAGTTGCACATAAATAAGATGTTATATGATTCTATAATTAAAAAAGGTCGTTTCAACATCTTACGATGACAGTTGACCCACAGTTTAACTTTTATCCACAAGGAAACTCATGAAGGTTATTTATGTTTTAAAAAGAGACAAAGCTTTTGTAAATACGGAAGTCTCAGCATGTATAGAGCTTATGATCTGTCATAAGCTGTATCCAGTGTTCACTTATGTTTGTTTAGTCGTTACCATTATGCCAAGATATTTTATCCAAATGAACATTCAATGGAATTCAAGTTTATCAATCTGCTAGATTTATAAGATTTTGTGTTAAACCATTAATTCTATGAATTTAAAAGGTTAACACAGTAGAAATATAGGATTTCCTGTTGTTTTATTTAATTCTAAAGTTTATCTTTACTAGTAAAAGAATTTAGTTTAATCAGATTGCCTTGTAATATTATGTTGAGAGGAAGGAGTGTATAATAATGAAAAAGTACTTGATTAAAATTTCCATGTATGTTTTATAGTTTTGAACAAATAAAGGATAACAATCCTTATAATTAAACAAATATTAAACCTATGTCTTAAATTCATTCTTAAGATTACGGACTTAATAACTAAACTAAATACTACCCAAAACGATCTGGAGGCAGCAGCTTCCAGCTGCAAGGTGTAGCGTGGGTAGCTAAGGCGGCAGCATTCAGCTGCGGCGAGGGCGCACGGTTAGCGAGTAGGCGGACGTCTTGTCGACGACGCGCGAGGCTGCGTGTTGCAGGCGGAGTTGTTGTTTTGGGCGGCAGCATCCAGCTGCGGCGAGGGCGCACGGTTAGTGCGTAGGCGGACATCTTGTCGACGACGCGTTAGGCTGCGTGTTGCAGGCGGAGTTGTTGTTTGCGGCGGCAGCGTCCAGCTGCGGCGAGGACGCACGGTTAGCGCGTAGGCGGACATCTTGTCGACGACGCGTGAGGCTGCGTGTTGAAGGCGGAGTTGTTGTTTGCGGCGGCAGCGTCCAGTTGCGGCGAGGACGAACGGTTAGCGCGTAGGTGGACGTCTTGTCGACAACGCGTGAGGCTACGTGTTGCAGGTGGAGTTGTTGTTTGCGGCGGCAGCGTCCAGCAGCTGTGGCGAGGGCCCAGTTAACGTCGCAGTTAACGCGTGGGTGACATCGTGTTTGTCGGCACAACGTAGGCGGACGTCTGGGGACGACGCGTGGGGTACATCATCATGATGTGCGCTGATGAAGCGGCGTTCTTGAGGGGCGGCTAGGGGCGCGGAGATGGTTCTTTCGCTGGCGGTAGGCGGACGCCTTGGACATGGCTGCAGGCAGCCACGTGGTGAAAGGTGGCAGAATGGGCCAGGGAACTTCGAAGGTCCGGAGTTTGGAGATCAAACGAAGGGCTGGGACAAGTCCGAGTACTTGTCCCGCGACGAGTTTCGCGACTTTCTTCTCTGTGTGTTGACACCCGACTGATCACCGACTGATACTCAACAAAAAACTTCCCTCAACTAAAAAAACTTCCCTCAACTAAAAAAACTTTGGAGGTCCGGAGACCTGCCACTCAACTAAAAAAACTTAAGGGCTGTGGTCCTTTTTATAGACCACCCGATCGTGTCTGTCTCCTTTCCTCCTCACACATATAGCACAATAAGAATGTTGTATTTTTTCAACCCTTATTACTACACAAATCTTACATCTAAACGTATATCTAACAAAACTATGATAATAATTATAATTACCTTACACTAACTTAATTAAATCAACTTAAATACAAACATGGAGATTAAAATATAGTTTATTTATAATTTCGCCTCGTGGTTGGTGGTTGATAGAGGTTCCTGGACCGGAACCTGAAGCGTAAAGCTGATCGCCTTACCTTCAATGTAACAGGGGAATCACTTAACGAACTGATTCAGTGCTATATGCATCACCAAGTGCGGATAGAGAAATAAGGAAGAAAAAAGACTTACATGTCGAATAGAACGTCGGGTTCGATTCCCGGCAAGGAAGATGTGAAATACTGATTTGTAAATTTAATTCTACGCTGCAATGTTTTTATAGTTCCTTGATTGGAACCTGAAGCGTAAAACTGACCATCTTGCCTCCACACATATGAGTGACCGGAATATGTGTCGACCGCGTTAGTGCCCTATGCATCTTTCGGTATGCAGATAATCCGGGTAAAGTTTCTCACATTCCGGAGATGGGAAGTTTTACATTTTATGAAGGGTTGGATTAAGTCCGGGCCCTTGGAAGAATTTCGGGGTTTACTTCATTGTACGGAGTCGTGTTTTATTATGACCTCCGTTATATGTGCAAAAACCCAATTATTTAACCGTGGCGAGTTGCAAGGAATTTGCTTAAGCTTTCAAAATTTACCAAAACGCACGTGTATGATTATTATCATTGTCGGCATCCTAAGTTTAAAACCCAATTTTATTAGTTACTTATTTTTGCCAATGGTTTTATTCGTAAACTCCGCTTTGGTGTTTTTCCATACCTCAAGAGAAGCAAGGCATTATTTTGGTTTTGGTATTACGAACATCTTCATCTTCATTGACGACACGAAATACCAAGTGTCATATATTTCGATTGCTTTAAATTTTCAATAGTTTAGAGAGCACAATAATTAAATATGTTAAATAAGGGAATATGGAAGTCAAGGCATTTACAGGGCTTAGGGCTTATTAAACCAGCCAATGACAGGTCATAAGCCCTGTAAATGCCCTGACTTCCATATTCCCTTATTTAAGGTATTCTCCATCCCTGTTGTAATTTGTTAATCTTAATGACCCCCGAGGGGGTGAAATCCAGTCTTTTGTCTATGAACATTTGGACAAACTCAAATATTGTAATTAAATATTTTTTTTCTCAAGCCTGACTGCAATTAGAACTCCTGGCCTATTGCGGTGCTTGCTACAAACCAAATATACATTTGTTACTTACTTTTTGCGGTGATTTGTATTTTAAATCTTCGTTCGCTCGTCTAATAATATTGTAATTTGTGTATTTATTGTTCACTGGATAGAGACGCGTACCAGTTAGCGCTTGACGGAAGAACCACAGATAAAATGTAAAGTGATGGACAATCCACGAACTAACATAGAAATTTTGGCTACAGGTTAATTATTGGTATTTGACTAGGTAATCAGGTTTTTTCGTCCTATCGGAAACTAACCAGTTTCTGTTACTATTTTGTTTAGCAATTTATTTATGGCAAAATGGCTCATGATAGATTACTATACACATAAATCAGGGATGGGTTTAAAAACTAGAAGTATTTATTTTATTTTATTTGGGAAATCAACAGTTCTACATCCATATTTATAGTAAACAAACAGATATAGTGTATACACTCAGAACTAATAACAGATTTCCACAAAGTATACAAAGTTAGTAAAGAACATTTATTACATTTCAAATAAATACATATAAGTTTATACATATAAAAAAATTATTTTCATGTACTCGTAAATATTTTTCAATAATCAAAGATTTTTTAAATATTTTTTTTAAGTACAATAAATTAAAATGAATATGGGACTAACCTAATTGTTTTGAAATTTTACAGCCACATTTTTGTTTTATTTATTTTTAAACTATTCAAATAGATAAACAAATCCACAAGTACGTAAAAGGTTTATTGTTTAAACGTTGGAAGGCATACAACGTAATCAGTGACAGAAAAAAAAATACAAATCAAGTTCATTAAAATTTTAATTAATTAATCCTAATTTTAACTAAGACTTTACATTTTTTTTATACGCCTCCACTCGTTTGCGAGTGATTTTGGCTCTTAGAAACAAGAATAAGATATTTAAAGAATATACGCTTCAGTGAACGACAAAAAAAAACCCATACCCACGAAAAAATATAATATAATGTGAGGTAGTTAAAATCAGTATGAAAGAGTTATGTGACAATAAAATATTATTACCGTCTAAATTAAACGTAAACAAAACATGAAATTTTGGGCCAAAAGTAAAGAGGGACATTCAATTAGACTTATTATTTAAATTTGGCAAATAATATTTAACAAATTCAAATATTTTTATTATTTGTCCTTAAGAATTTAACCAAAAGTAAATAAGTATCCAAATCATTCTGGGCGCGTAAAAATTTTACGTTAAGAGGGAGCGTATTATATTCTTCACAAATATTTTGAAGGCATTCGCTTTTTTCGTAGAGGGGACAGTAAAAAAACAGATGATCTAAATGGCAATTATATAAGTTACCCATAATAATAAGAATACTGCCCTTCTTTGTGTATTGCCACTTTCGTTTAAAAGTCATTTTCCTTCTTGTAGACATTTTAAAACGGCTTGACAAATGTTCAAACTTTTATCGCGCCACCCTCAGCGCAGACTGTAGACTCAGCTCTGATTGTGTCTTGATAGTCATAAGTCGAGGAATACCTGTAATTTTGTAGGCTCATATTTTTATAATTTAAGTATGAATAAAATAAATACGCAGTAGTTGTTAAATATCGAGCCAATCCGTTAGGTCACTTAATAATTTTATACTCTATGATATTTTGACTGAGTGAACCATTTTGCCTAGTCTGTGATTTTATCTGTGGTGTTCATGTCAAGCACTAAGTGGCACGCGTCCATTATCCAGTGGACAATAAATACATAAATTACAATATTGTCGGAAGAATAAACTAAGATTTTACATACAAATATTTGCAAAAAGTAAGTACCAAATATACGTTTGCTTTGTAGCGAGCTCCACAACAGATCGGGAGTTCCAATTACAGAGGTTAATTACCGCCAGGCTTGAGAAAAGTCATATTTAGCCCATGTGATCTCACCGGGAATCGAACCCGGAACTCCCGTGCGTGAGGCCGTCTAGACGTGCCAGCTAGAGGTGGTAGTGGTTCATGAGCAGATGAGATGACAACCACCTTAGTCAGCGTTGCCAAACTTCGTCGGCTAAAACCGGTCGATTCGTTATCAGCCAGAAAGTTTCAGAAAAATCAATTTTGCCACTCTGTAGCTAAATCGCAAATAACTATTGACGCGATAATAATTTCTCACCATGGTTGTTTATCGTATTCGCGATCACAATGTACAACACCTAATATTAAATGTCAAAATATTTACGTTTCGCGACGTTTAATCCTGCTGCGCAATCACATATTTGAATTTCGCCGGTGTAAATATGGAAAATATTTCAAAACTGCTATTTTCATTTATTTATTTATTATTTTCTACGCTATTTATTGCATTCAACCGGTGGTTGACCAGCCAAATGTCAAGAAAAGCAGTCGCCATAGTAATTGTAATTTAACTTTCACTTTCTTGTATTAGATACTCCTTACTACTTTGCAAATGCAATATATTGTATTCTTTTTTTGGATAAACGCCGATTTTTCGCCAGTGAACTGTATTTGTTTACGAGCAAAACAAAAAACAAACCGACACTAGCGTTGGCTTATGACTGCGATAACTTAGGCATGTTCATTATTGTTCATTGTGATCGTTCAAATGCTTAGCAATTTTTTCAAGCACGTCGATAGTTATCTGTGATTGAGCTACTGCTCTAAAAACTGTTTTTTTTTCGAAAGTTTTGCATGTCACAAACAGTTCAAAAGCCGTCATGCCCAAGCAATCGGGAAAGTGACATAAAAACAGCTAATTTTTCCGAATGTTTATAAACCTGTAGAATTACCATCAAATTCGGTAGATCGATAGATTACTCCCAAAATCGGTAGAGTCGGCAAGGCAATAAAAGTTACATCTTATTATTACTATTGTAGGGTCCATAGTCCATAGTCGATGACACACACGTGTTAAATTAGTTCACCTAAAAGAGACTAATGACCGACGATGCAATGTCATCATTTTCAATCGAATCCCATATATTCGTAAAATGCAACTCTGAGTATTTCACATGAAATCGGAGGGCACCGTTCTACAGTACATTCACACCGTCCCTACCATGAAGAAATATACTACAAAGGAACATCGTCTATAAAGAGACCACAGGACGCAGCCAAAATCAGTCAGTCAGCTCGTTCAGCCTGCCCAACAAAGTCAGTCAGTCAGTTCAGTTCACGTCAGACCAGCTCGACGACATCACACAGTTCAAGTGCAGTCTATTCAACTCATCATCTCCATTACTCACGCGTTCCTCAAAAAAAATTTGTCGTATCTTATTCGCCATGTAATAAATACGCATTAAGCACCAACCTCGTGTCTTCTCTGTCAATCTCTAACTGGGGTAGGAACTCCAACCAAACCCCCAGCGACATTTATCCTACACTATTTAGGAATAAAGCTTTCAAGTGATATTATTCGAGAAATAAATATAAGCTGCATAGGATTCCTTAATAAATTACCTTATGATATTCAGGCCTCGTTAACTACGGAATGGAAGAATATTGTCAAGCACAGACTGCGGTGCCAAAGGAGGTTATTATAGAGTGCCAGACAATACAGCTCGGCAGTAGATTCGCGGTTTCGTATTTCGTTTAATTTGACGATGAGTATTGTATTTTTTTATTTTATTTATTAATTGTTGTTTGAATTTACTGATTGATGAATTGGATTAAAAAAAAACTAAGATATTGACGTTTCCGGAAGATTGAAGGAATCGTATGCAAATAAAAAAAAATACAGAAAATTATTTGAAATCGCTGTGGTGGTTGACATAATATTAAACAAACACAAACAAACCATCAAGCCGTTTAAATTACATAAATAATGTTGAAAGAGTCCAACGAAAATTTTTAAGATTCATTAATTTTAAACTGCATATTCATATAGATAAATAAACTACATGCTTTGTTAAAATTTTGAATTTACCTGCTCTGGAGGATTGCAGGAAAATAACTGACCTAATATTTTAAAATAAAATCATTAATTCTAAATTCGATTTTGTGAACTCCTGGATTAAATATTAATATACCAATACGTAGAACTAGACAAAACAGTGTATATTATTGTCACCCTTCTCAAACTAACCATCTTTGTCACTCACCTATACCGCGTATACACAGACATTTTTAACTCGAGTTTCTGTGAATTCAAATCATCTCTTTGTAAATATTTGCTGATGTTCTATAGTAACGATTAACGATTTATTTGCAAAAGCTACTTATTTCAATGATCTGGTGCTTATTAATTTTATATTTTCTATATCTTTTGTATGCTGACAAACATACATGTATATATATATACACATATTTCTTGTTATTTTTCTTTTTCTTTTTATACCTGTTTTAATATTGTTTTTTATTTTTTTAATTTTTGTATATCTAGTTAACTCATTATATTATTATATTTTATATTGTAAAAGGCGCTTGTGCCGTATTATAAATAAATAAGTAAATAAAATAAATAAGTATTTAAATAAAATAAATAAGTGTTTATTTTTTTACAAAAGATGACGTAACATTTTTTCTTTATTTTGTAATTTGTGATTTAATTTTTTATGTTCATAATTCGAATAATTTTCAGAATATCGAACTGCAGAATCAATGATCAAAATTATGAAAATCGCTTCAGTAAATATTAAGGCTGAACCGGGGACTAGCAACATAGAAGGAGATTTTCACTATATTGGGGAAGCGTTATTACCTTGCAAAATCGAAGAACCGGCTATTGCTACCGTGAAGGATGAACCGGAGACTAGCGATATAGGAGATATTCTCCATATTAAAGAGGAGGTGTCATGGCCTTGCAAAACCGAGGAGCCAGGTGTCGCTACCTTGAAAGCTGAACCGGGAACTAGCGATATTGGAGGAAATGGTCTCCATACTGAAGAAGAGGCGTCATTGCCTTGCAGAAGCGACAAACCAGGTGTCGCTATCGTAAAGGCTGAACCGGGGACCAGCACTGACCGGCCTAGGATAACCAGTGATATAATAATATTCACAGAGATAGATGTCGACTACCCTGACATCAAACAAGAATGTTTGGATTCCGCTCGTCACGATGAAATCGCATCAAGTAAGTGATACTCCCTTCCACGTTTTCTGCTCTGAGATTCCGTCTGTGAACTTTGAAATTGTTTGATTGTTGACAATATAAAAATAAAATAAATAATTTAATAAAATATTGCATCGTTGGAAGTTTCCGGAAGTCACAGCCTTGGATTTTCATGAGCTATGACGTATCTATAAGACTGACAATATGCGTTCTATTATTTATTTATTTAACATTTTGTGTACAATATAAACGACATACTTTTTGAAAAACTTTGGAGTATTGGAATCCTTAATAAGGAATTGGAACTGTTTCAAAGTTACATGAAAAACAGAAAGCAAATAGTAAAGATTAGTAACAAATCTAGCGACGAAACCAAAATTTCATTTGGCGTCCCTCAAGGAACATACTTGGACCAATTCCGTTTCTTATCTATATAAATTATACTAAATGTTATTAAATATTTGTATTTAACCACTTACCGACCTTTCTTTGTCTACCGGTTTCGAGACGTACCCGTCTCTTCGTCAGGACACCAATTGAACCAACATGCAAAACCACTGCACACCTTCACCATAGTTTTTGCACAAAAATATAAAACCAACACGACATGCATTTTAATAAGCACATGCACTGATAAGGACAAACATGCACTAATTAAATTATGAAAATATTGTGTTGTTTGAGAATTAATGAAATTAGTAGAGGAGATGGAGGGAGGGGGTAAGCTTAATAGGTTTAATAGGGTGACCATTACAGTGGAACATCGTATAAATGACTATATTGGAAGTTTGTTTGATTATTGATCAAAGGAACATTATTTTTTACAGCTTTCCTAATGTGAAATATTTCCATATTATTTACTTTTAATATTTATTTATTTATTTTTGCACCACAATAGGCCAGGGGGCCCAATTACAGTGGTGAATTACATCACAGAACACCCAGGCTTGAGAAAAATCACATTTTTATTTTCCGTGTTCTCACCGGGAATCGAACCCGGAACCTTCCGTGCATGAGTCAAGCGTCTTGACCACTACACCACGGAGGCCGCCAATCCTTCATTATTTGTATGTAAGATTTTAACTCCTGAGTTTTTATTAAAGTCATGATTTAAATTGATTAGGTGATTTGCGAATTCAAATAAATTATCTCGTAAAAAAATATATTACGCAATAAGTCAATCAGTTATGGAATAATTGGATGGGGATGTGCAAATGATACATTGCTCAAACAAATAATCATTGCACAAAAAGCTTTAATAAAAATTATCTTAAGAGTACCAATTAGAACTAGCTCTCTCGGTATATTCGGAAGACTTAATGTTACATATGTAAAAAGACTTGATGTAAAAGCTCTGTTACTTTATTAACGAATGCGATTTTCAACAATGTATAAAATGTCAGTTAACATTATTTTAGCATTTCCGAAAATACTAAAAAAAAATGTGAAGAAAGTCTCCTAATTGTTTAGTATATGCATTTTCGTCGAATGCAATCCTGATGATGGATAAAACATTTACCCTCCTAACTTGTTTCCTGCATATTAAATTGAATTAGCTATAAACCTGCTCCTGGCAAAGATGTACATTTCGCTGAAAACCAAACGTAAATCGGTCCAGTAGTTATTCAGTCCTTCGAGGACACAAATGCGAACATTGCCTTTTATATATATAGACAGACGATATTGAAATACTGTGTCTCTGGCGGTATTCATATTTATGTAGTCTCAATTTGATCATTGAATTTTGCAAAGTGTAAAAAAATAAATATTAGTTTCACTTCATAACCTCCAGGAAGTTATAGCGTATCGTATAATTGATTTCATGAGAAATAGGGATTGCCCTGAACTATTATCTGTCATCAACTTCTGGGTGCCTGAAAGAATGACTAGACAGGTGTCGCCGTTTTGTAGCAACAATTCACGGACAGTGTATACTTGTAATGCCGTATTAAACAGACTTCATGAACTCGGCAATAGTTATTCCCACGTATCGGATATATTTAGTGTAGGGTATTGTTCCCATAGAACAAACCTTTTGAACTTTTTCAAAGATGGGGAATGGTAATTATATTTATTTATTTATGCATTACATAATATATACAATTTTTTGTTCACTTTGCCCAGCTGTATAAAACAGTACTCATGATTATCTTGTTATGTTACTTTAAAATATTTTATTATTTAATTTGTTTTTTAAATTTATTCTTGAATTGTTTATACCTTCTACTATGTTGTATAATTTTTAAGTTATTTTTTTAAAAATAAATCTTGTATAATTTTTAGGTTTAATTGTTTTTATAAATCTTGGGTAAAATGAAATTTATAATTTAAAAAAAATATATATCAAACTAAATATGTTAGTGTTATAAATTTTTGTAAAAGGCAGATTTGCTGTTTATGTTAATAAAATAAAAAAGATAAATAGTTCGTAAAGCATAAATTTATAATAGAAATATTGATATTATTAGATTATTATAATACTCAAATAACATTAAACTTAATTTTGTTTCAGGTTTACAAGCAAGACAGAAATATAGAGAGTGTCAATATAAATGTCCAAATAATAGCACAGCAACAACGCGTGTGTTAGCTCATACTAGTGAGAAACGATTCTCATGCTCAGAGTGTCATTTTAGATTTTCATATAAATGTTATTTGAAAAAACACATGCGTACTCATACAAGAGAGAAACCAGTCCAATGCTCAGAGTGCCTATTCAAATGTTCGCGAAAGAGTCGTTTGAAATTACACATGTTAACTCATACCGGCGAAAAACTATTCTCATGCTCAGTGTGCCAATTTAAATGTTCTCACAAATATACTTTTGAATCGCACTTGTTAACTCATACCGGTGAGAAACCATTTTCATGCCCCGAGTGCCAATATAAATGTATTAGAAAAAGTCAGTTGAGGACACACATTAGAACTCATACCGGTGAGAAACCGTACGCATGCTCAGAGTGCCAATTTAAAAGTTCATACAAGAATGCTTTAAAATACCATGTGTCAACTCATTCCGGGGAGAAATTATTATCATGCTCGGTGTGCCAATTTAAATGTTCTCATAAAAATTCTTTAAAATCGCACTTCTTAATTCATGCCGATGAGAAACCATTTTCATGCTCAGAGTGCCAGTATAAATCTTCAAGAAAAAGTCAGTTGAGGGCACACATAAGAACTCATACCGGTGAGAAACCATTCCCATGCTCAGAGTGCCAATTTAAAAGTGCGCATAAACAAACTTTAAAATATCACATGCTTACTCATTCCGGCGAGCAACCATTCTCATGCTCGGTGTGCCAGTTAAAATGTTCTCATAAGGCTATTTTAAAATCACATATGTTAATTCATACCGGTGAGAAACCATTCTCATGCTCAGAGTGCCAATATAAATGTTTAAGAAAAAGCCATTTGCAGTCACACTTGTTAACTCATACCGGTGAGAAACCATTTTCATGCTCAGAGTGCCAATATAAATGTTTACGAAAAAGTCAGTTGAAGTCACACATGCTAACTCATACCGTTTAGAAACCGTTCTCATGCTTATTTTGCATTTCATTATTTACAAATAATGAAATACCGGAATTGCTGAGCACAGATTTTCTAATTGATACACAAAATATATATTTTTAAAACATGTTATTCTACAAGCGTTTAGTTTAAGTTTCAGATAAGAATAAGTATTAGTGTAGCATAAGAATTAGTGAAGTGTCAGTGTAGCATAAATATTAATGTAGTGTAAGTGTAGCATTAGTACTAGTGCACCAAAAGTATTAGTGTTGTGTAAGTGGTAATATTGCATATATTAATGATGAAAAAATTGTGAGAAAGTGGTAACATGTGAATGCATATCCCCATCCTCAAATATAGATATGGTCGTCCTATATAAGAAAATACTAGTCATTCATACTTTTAATTGCATTAGCACTATTATGACAAACAAGCATATCCCATCCGTGCATCGTCAGCTTCTCTAGAAATGGATATGGTCTTCATACTTAATTACTAATCTATTTTATGTACTAGGCGGGCAAAATTACCTCCATGTTCGTACATGTTTGCCCGCAACCATTATTTGTTGAACTGTAGCTCATATGGCGTTTTTGTTTTAAAACTACTGTGTTGAATTATTGATTCTAGGGCAAAATTGTCGTTTGAGCTTATTTTCAGTGGCTAACTAATAAAATATTCCTCCAAAAACAATTAGGCAAATTTACCCGCCAACTCTATTTGTTTTCATACAAGCAATTTATCGGCCTTAGAGTTGTCAAAATCTGGTTGATAACTTTAAAAAAATTGATAAATCCTGTTTATTTAAAGAAATGTTTTTTTTAAGTACATATACCATTAATCCTAGTCTTACCTAAATGTAATTACCTAAATGACAATTTTTAATATTAGGTAGGTACACACCTTTTTCGAAATGGCAAATACTTATACCTTTGTTGTGAGAAATAATAACTGTTTCAGGCATATATTAAATGAACAACTGAGAAGGTTAAAACCAGACATCAATTTTTTTTAAAATTATATAAATTATTTCGGAATCTAAGTCCATAGCTACGAAAGTGAAAAGATATCGTTTGAGGGTGGATAATAATGAAGGCTGGCTAACTCCCGATGTAATGGAAATGATCAAATATAGAAACAAATTGTATACCAATATAAGGAATATAAAAACACATTATCAAATGAATTAAGGCAAAGAAGAATTAAATTTAATTATCCACAATTATGATGATACTTATATAAATCTAAAATACCTAATGCGTACAAAACCTTCACACTAGTTTTAATTTAATTTAAACTAATTATGAAAATAAGAAAGTCCTAACACATTTTTTCGTTTAAGCATAAATGACAACCCAGAGGCTCGACTTATGCGGGTTTATTTGCCCATCGTTGTAATTCTTGATTTGAGCTACTGACAGCACATAATATAAAAAGGAAATGATCTAAAAACCTTTGTCTATATCATCTAAACCTCCTTTAGGGGGGGTTTTGAAATCATCAACAAGAAAAACTTACCCATGTCTTTGCCATCGAGCAGTATATCAAAAAACAAGTCGTAATTGGCCCGCAACAAATTACACGCGCTTTTTGACAGGTTCTGACAAGCCACTGAGTAAAGTTAGTGACAAAAGCTTCTGAGTGGAGTTAGTGACATAAATCTACTTTCCTCCTTAATGTAACAAATTTACCGAATTCAAATGGAAATATACTTTTTTAAAGGTTGAGCATAGATTAGACTCTTTGGGCAAAATATCCATTAAGGGCAAAATTGGATGGTTTCGCGGTAGTTAGCATGCATTGGTTTAAAATCAGTATTGCATAATCTCCTGACTGTCAAACCAAATCATCGAAAGGATCGAGAGTTTCAAATACCAGAGATTATAGGTGATAGAAAATAGCAGCTTTCAAAGAGAACCGGCTTGGGGTTGTAGGTGCCACATTCAACAGTATGAAGGCTGTCTGAAGATCGGATATATACTCAGTGAAAACCAAATACCACCTTTATCCTAACCTATATATAACACCTATTCTCCTCTACGGATGCTAACCGTGGCACCTCACCAGGGCCCGAAACGGCATAATTTGAGTTTTGAGAATAGATGTCTCAGAAGAATATCAGGTGTGCGGTACTTTGACTTTGTGAGGAATGAAATAATAAGAGAACGGATGCAGACAACTCCGGTGACAGCTGCCATCAAGCAGAGGTAATGCGGTTGGCTGGGCCATATACTTCGGATGCCTCCTGAGAGCCTTAACCACGCTCGCCTACTTTATGAGGCATCAGGTTCTCAACGTCCTGAACGTCCACTGCTGGCTGTTCGTCGGCAGTTTCTGTCAGAACTTCGGGACGAGAACCTGACTTTGGGAGGACGTAGAGGAGGTGGCAGCTGATAGAGATGCATAGAGGCTCTTTGTAGACACCATATTTTCCAACTAGGGAGTGGAATAACTGATCTATAAATATACATATTATATATTCTAATAAAAAATTGAGTGTATGAGGTTACTTTAAAATATGCTTTTTATTGTATCTAAAATTTATAAATAAAAGAAAAAATGTTAACGCCGAAATCATTCATTCAGTTGAAATCATCCTTAAATAAAATATTATTGTAGGAAGGTATTGTAAATAATATTGTCTAGCACCGAAAAACCTCAATAAATAATATTATGTATGCTATTAGGCTAATTAGTTCAATAAGTAGCTTTATATTAATTCATATGAAGAAATGATGGAATTGTTTTATATTGTATGAAGTGTATAAACAGTCATGCCTAAGGGAAAAGTGGAAGGTACGCACATCACGACGAGTAGCAAGGACTGAAGAAAAGTTAGAGAAAGGAGAAACCACTAGAAAACCTAACTAGAAAAGGTGTTGGTCCAACATGATTTAACCGACGATGATTGGAAGATCCCATCAGTAAGGGAGGCCCAGAGTCCAGCAGAGAGAGTGTGGAAGAATTTCGGATAAAATACGCTACATCAGTGTTTACAGATATTCACGATGTAAGATTCAAAGAGGTCGCGACGTTAGATATATTCGAAATGTAATCTCTCAATTCGCCAGTTTGAGTCGTAGGTCACGAGTAAAACTCGCTAAATTCGCCAACCGCGATCAATCACACTAAGTCCGCTAGCTCAGAGCGGCACACTGCCGTACGCCACGGTACACCACCGTAATTCCAACCCACTCAAGCCGCGAGTAAACACCTGCCCGATTAACCATAATAATAACTAAAATTCACGCCGCGTTCGAAAACGTTTAAGAAGATCTTCCAGGACCACGTCGAGTCCTTCAGCCGCCGCTCTTTGTTCCCGAAGTCTCGGATCAGCTGCAGCTTCGGGGTCCAGTCGACAGAGCCTGTCGAAGACGCATCGAGCTGCTACACGTCGCAGCGCCGCGACGCTCACCTCCGTCACACACTCTTCGTCAAGTTATTTTAAAGTTTATCTTTAAGATTATTTCTACCTTTCTTTTCATTACTATTTGTATAAGTTCCAAATTTCTAGCCCACGTTCAAATTCAAATTACGAGCAACTTGTAACTCTTTTTTATTTTAATTCTCTGATAAAACGCCGCATTGTTTTCAATATAAAATTTCTGTATAAAATATTAAACTACAAAGTAAATACCAACCTCCTAAATAAAATACAAATAAATGCGGGATTGAGAATACTCAGACATCGGGAAATATTTAAACTGCCTTTGTTTTCAAATAATGCTACATACCACACACCTATGGCCCGCATGTGTCGGGAATATAATATATACTGCCGAAACAATAAAATTGTAATTTTTCATAATACTCTCTCAGCTTTTGCGAATAATCTTTTGGGAATAAATTTTATTTAATAAGTACACACGTACAACATATTTTTTATTTCATTGTATCCTGTATAAAAAAAATATTCAAAAATATGTATTAAATCTTAATATATAAATCTATTTTGTGTAATTCTATAATTGAATATATATATGCATGTAAAATTGTATCGACGAATGCTTTTAAATTGTATGTTTTCTGGTATGTATCTTTGTTGAATTACCTAATAAAATAAAATGAAATAAATAAAATAAGTTAATTAAGTTTTATGTATTCTAATATATTTTATTCTTTCACGAAGCCAGAAGTTAATTCTTTACCCCTCCCCCCCCTTGTAGTAAATTGACTGACAAAAGACAAAAAGGAAAGTAACATGTTAATTTTTGTATTTTATTTTTAAAAAAATATTTATTTATTGTACAAAGTGAGTACAAAGTAAGCTTTTGTCAAGTTTTATCACCGTTTTCGTTTTGTGCCGTTGCATTATGTGCACTTGCTAAACTTACTACTGCAATGCTTACGAACTTACTAATTAAACTTACAAAA